>NC_056739.1:1024461879-1024736879 GCF_019279795.1 Protopterus annectens | reverse complement strand
TATACATGATTTTAATTAATACTATTGAGTTTGCCATATTCTATTTTGCAGTGCTTTTTATATAAATGTTTGAGGTATCTAGTGATGTTATGTAGGCATTCTTAACTGTAAGACTGTTACAACTGTAATGTGTAGCTACATTTTAGACCCTTGTCAGTTAAAGAGGTTCTGTTTGTTTCAGCAGTCATATAGAAGCAAATCAGTTCACTGGGATGGTTTATCAAGGGCTTCTACTAAGTGAGCGACGCAGACTGAGAACAGAAAGCATTGAAGAGCATGTTACACCGACTTCATCTCCTGCACAGTGGCCTGGTAAGTTAAACAAAAAATAGGGATGTTTGGTTGTTTGTGACATTAGGGTATGTAAAATGTTAAATCAGATGGGATGAAAACAAAAATATCATGAATTTCCGAAAAGACTAAAGTTATCTAGTGAAAACAGGTAAGCTTTGTAGTATATTACATATAGTACTCTATGATACTGATGACTAGGGAGCAGACAGATTCACTGAAAAGATACCTTCAGGTTACATTTGGTAGAGGCAGAGTTTATTGAAAGTACAATACAGAATGTATTGGTGAATGCTGAAGTTGTCACTTAAGGTTGCATTGATTTTTGTATTTATTTTTATTTAATATTGTTGAGATTGTCATTGGACCCTTTTCTGCACTGGCCCAGCCATGCTTGTCAATAGTCCAGATTTTCTCAGAAAGTCCAGATTTTTTGCTCATATTTTGGTCTTTTCCTCATAAAATTTATGGTTTTCTAGCAAATGACTAGGATGATCTGAGGACTGAAGTCACTAAATAATGACATACATTTGAATTTCAGACTTCAAATCCTTCAGAAAATGCATGTTAAAACAAACCCTGTTATTCTAGCAACTTTCTAAGTTTTTAAGAGCAATATTTAAAATATGTCCCTATTTTTTGAACCCTTGTCCCCGCTATTTTGTTGGGCTTTGTCCAGATTTCTTGCACTAAGAGGTTGAAATGTGTGACTCCAGCCCATGTGGTACAAATCTTGTTACAGAAATTCTGAGGTTACACCTTTATATTCAAAGAACACTGAATGTCAGTATTACAGTGTCATACACAGATAGTAGTATACCTGAAGTGCAGCAATAAACTGGTATCATTTAATATGACACTACAATTGCTTGCACAAGTGAGGAATAAGTAAGAGTTTATAGGGTATTACAAACTGAAGCATACATAAAAAGAAAAAGTCATAGGGCTATTCCTGTAAACTAGTAAGGAAAAAAGGAATAGAAATAATTATTTTGGTGTTACAGTGAGTGCAAGGATGAAAAGAGCATGGACAATAAACTACACATGGCTAATAAGGAAATGATTGTATGGAAGTTTATAAGGAAGAGAGAATGAGAATAGAATTTCTAAGCAATGTTATGGAAACAGTGTTTCTTCCTTGTCATCTTTTGAAAATGGTTTTGCCTAAAGAAAGAAAGTTTAGTTTTCTATTTTTTTTTTGTGGGGGGGAGGGGTAGCATTCCAGGCAGGATCTGTCTCTAGTGGGTAAAGTGAACTGTGGCCTATGCAATGTGGTAAAATGTTGTTTTTGAGATGTAAGGTTTTGGGAGTTAATAGATAATGGAAAATGTGTTTACAAGCAGGGACAGAAATTTAGGTTATGTTTTCTGTAAAGCAAAGAAGAAAATTAATGTAAAAATTTAGTTGGGACTAACAGATGCAAATCTGTAATCTCATATCTTATTGTACAAAACACAAGTAGCCCAGCTTTTACCTGTGTTGACAAATATCCATTACTTACACTAAATAACAAATAGCAGTGAATGGTGTCCAGCAGGTTTGATGGTTTAATGGTTCTTCAAAAAGAATGGAAAAGAAAATACAGGAAAGCTAGAAAAGAGGTATAGCAAATAAAGTAACACACACACACATTAAGAACATTGTAAGGTAAAGCAGGTTGGTGGCAGATAGGATACTTTTTTGTTGGATAGAGAGAAGAGGAATAAAATTAACAACGTGGGAGGAATGCAAGGTGAGGGCAGACAGTTGGGGGCACAGATGCATACAAGCAAGACCATAGGTAAATAGGGGTCGATGTGCTCATAGAAGGAAGGAGACATACAGAGGTAAACAAGAGGTAGACAGATGGGTCATGATAGGAAGTAGTACAAGCAGCCTGCCAACCATTGATAGGCTAAGTGGGACATTACTGTGATACAGTAAGCAATGGTTTTGAGTCTGGATGGCCAGTTGTAAGGATCACAGTCGCCATTTGGTTGTTTGCATGGGCCAGCTGGTCCAGTGAGTCTGCTACTTGCTGCAGTGGGATAACTGGATGATGACCCAGTGGCTCATCTCCCTGTTAGTTACAGCCTCCACCGTGTAGTCTAGCTCTGGCACAACCAGGGCTAGCTGTTATAGCAGGCCACATTCTTAGCATGAGCCAGAGCCCTCTCCAGAGGATGTACTCCCACCCTGCTCAACAACCTCAGGCTCATATTCAATCATGGTTGCAGTAGGCCACAGCAGACTTGTATGTGACCATTGTGACATGCAGAAGTGAGACAGTGTTGAAAACCTGACATTAATGAGGATAACCCGGGGGTAATATAGCACATATAATTCAGGAGAGAACGGCCATTGTGGTGCAGTGGTTAGTGTTGTCGCCTCACAGCAAGGGGTTCTCCGGTTGATTCTCAGCTGGGGTGCCTTCTGTGCGGAGTCTGCATGTCCTCCCTGTGGTCACATGGGTTTCCTCTGGGTGCTTCGGTTTCCTCCCACATCCCAGTGACATACAGTAGGTGGATTGAACACTCTAAATTGGCGCTAAGTGTGAGTGTATGCATGCCTTCTGTGGAAGGTTGGGTGCCGGGCTGGCATCTCGACACCGTAAAACTCCACTGCCAATCATGAGCGGACAGATGATCTGATCTGGCGACCCCTACCCGGGAAAAGCCGAAAGAAGAAGAATTCAGGAGAGAACATAGACACCACTGACTCTGCTGTGCCTGAGGTCTCTGAAACCTTCTGTGGAAGCTGGCAGCAATATCTATGTGCTTTATTTGCACTGGAAGACAAAAGGAATTGGCAAACAATCACATAACACATATGGATATTTTATACACAAATTAAAGTGAAGGGATACAGCTTTGAACAATTATGCAAACAAGGAGAAGCCTGAAAATGTTCACACAGCCCAATACAGAAACATATCAGGGATATGCACATACAAAGAAGCAACATGCAGTCAGGATACCATTTGCAAGACACTAGTCTATAACAAAAAAGCAAAGGTAGCTACAACAGTGCATGTAGTGCATTGAAGCCAACATTGTTATACTAAACACACCAATGTGCAATGGAGCAGAATGGTGAAACAGCACCTATTATTCCCCTGGGTTGAAGCCTTGTGAGCGGTTCAACAAAACAGCAGAGTGCCAAAACACATAAGCTGCCACCAGTGGTACAGATAGCAGACATTCAGTCACCCAGAGCAGTCAGCTTGCAATGTCAAGGAATTTGTCAGATAAAGTAAAAACAGAGAATCGGGAATACATCTGTTATAACCACAAAAGGTTTATTAAATGCAGTACTGTACACATAAGACATACATATTTATTATATCATTTGGGGCATCTGCTTCCCACTGATGGAGATCCCCAGGGTGATGAGGATGCAGGTCATTGTACCTTCCTGAATAGGCCTGTGTGGGACTTCAGCAGTCATTCCCTAACCTGTGTGTGCAAGAGACAGAGCATAATTTTACTCTGCTTTGCACACCAGTCAGGTGATCTCAACAAATGTTTAGCAAACTAATATGTTAGAATGAGAGTCACACCCTTCACAAGACTCTGGTTCATAATGGGACTATGTAACTGATTGCAGCTATGCCTTGTGTCATTGATACACTTCTACAAAATACAAGAATTGACAGACGAAGGTGGAATCCACTGTTATTAGTATAAGATGCAGATTATGGACACTCCACCATTTTGGATGACAAAGTGGTACATTAAGGATAAACAAGCAGCACACTTATATCAGCAGCGTGAATCACATTTTTCCATCACAGAAGCAGCACAGACCATAGCAGGAAACTCATAAGAGGTAAAATGAGGTATATAATAATTTGGTAAGAAATGTATGTGCAGAGTCACACACAAGTGAATGATGAAGCCAACATGTACATTGAGTCACAGTCCCAGGACATAGTGGCATTGTCTGTTTCACTTCTGGTTGGGCATACACCCTTTGGTCATGAGAACACTGTAGCTTTCCCTACACACACACCGAATTAACTGGACAGTGTGGTATAGCAACTAGACATCTGGGTTGACCAATATCCTAGCTAGATTCAGACATGCATATGACTTTTGGCCTCAACCAGCAGATGTGAGGGACAGGAATCTGGGTACATTCCATAACTACATATTCGGAAGTGGAGAAGGTTAGATGTGTGTGGCTTATGGGAGACTAAGGAGGCCGAGCACGAGGCCATAATCAGCCTCCAGTACTAGGTGTCATGACAAATTACTAGAATGCTACCTCCATGAAAATTTCAGCCAGTACTGCTGTCAGTGCCCTGCACCTCAGTGTGTCCCATGGCTGCAGGCATGTGCTTGCCCATAGGAGACACAAACAAAGGTCATCACAAGGTGCATAGGCCACATTTTCTGTGGTTGAGGTATCCCCATACCCACAGAAATGGCACATTGGTCTTGCTACAGGACCACGTAAGAGGAGGGCAGCTTCCTGTGAGAAAGCCATTCAAGTCCTAGCCCACCTGTTCTCCCACCTCTATAAACAGAGGAGCATTTGGGACTACATCATTTTTGTGGCACCAGGCCTGCACTCCTGGGTACAACATTGCCTCTACCTTGAGTCCCATTTGCAACCATCCCACTGTATGGTCCCATAGTGATACTGCTACCAGTCTGGGGATCATATTTGACATATATACAAATCCATTCTGCTAACCCCCCCCCCCAACTCTACTTGCTGTAAAATTTGATCCTCCACCTCTCTTGTAGTGTAGACTTCAGTGTGTCCCTAGGCACCTATTTAATTGATGATAGCTGTGATCCTCACCGCTCTCTTTATGTGCAGTGTAAGCAGAAATGACCGACACACAGTGTGGCCTAATCATGTAGTATCCAGCATAGCTGTCAGGTTAACACTGCATGCATCATTGAGTGAGACTGCAATGCCACTGAGTAAATGTCAATGCCCACATAGCTAGATTAGGCATTACTACTTTGCCTGCACTGCCAGTTAATGTCCATGATGCTGGCTGGAGGGGTATGGTGTAGCTGCAGCTGGTGGGCCACTGCTGTCTGTTTTACTGCTACTGGATATTGAAGTGATTAAGGTGAGTCCTTCTGCTGCATTGCTTGAGGGTGCTGAGGATCATGCCTCTCAACCTCCTACAGCTAAATATCTGGACAAAGCAATAAGTAATGAGGGAGACAGAGGTCAAAAAATAGGGACACATTTTAAATATTGCACTTGCAAACTTGGAAAGTTGATAGAATAGGTTTTTCATTAGCATACTTTTTCTGAAGTGTTTAAAGTCTGAAACTCAAATGTTTGTCATTATTTTCTGAGTTCAGTACACAATGATTTACCAATAATTTGCCTGAAAACCACAATTTTATGAGAAACAGACCAAAACTATGAGTTGAAAATCTGGACAGTTGAAAGGTATGCTGGGGATACTGTCTGGCCTGCTTGCCAACAGTGAATCATAATTTTCAGCTTGCTGCATGCCATGAGTATCTGGCAGGTTACAGTGGGTGGATATTGTAGTTATCCAAATGTGTTTAGGCAGTAAGGCTGCAACTTCAGTGGGCAAAAAACACACTTTATTATATTGCTAGGTTGAATATGGTAGATTTTGAAGTGAAGTTCAGACATGCATAGTAGGATCTGTATAGATGTCATCAACCAGGGATCCAGGAGCAACATGCATTACCTGTAAAATATTAGGGATGGGGGCAAGATTGGAGAGGTTAGTACTGTCTGTCTGATAATATGTATGTGGATGTGGATTTACAGTGCACTACCTTGGCCTGTACTTACCTACTAGGTAGCCCTGTGGGATGTGTCCATGCAGAAAGTGATGTGGATGACTTCTGTGATATACATGGGAATCACGGACACTACCAGAGTGCTGACAGAAGTATGGGTTGTTTTCCCCTTTGTGTAGTACATTGCCTGGCATCTGGTAGAATAACATCCCTTCCTGTTGATGTAATGCTGCCCCATTAACATCACGTGGCAGCTTTAATGCCATGTGCATAATATCTGTGGCTCCTGATACTTCAGGAAGGCAGGTGACATCATAGAAGCCACTCATGGTAATGATGCTCTCCCCTAGTGTATTGGTAAAGCAGATGTAGCTATCAACATGTAGAAGCAATATGTCAAGGAATAGCTTGAGTATTCTGCATACTTGGTACCTGTGAAATATCCAGGGTGCCCCCTGTTTGTCTGTGAAATGTCCCTTCAGCCAGTATTTAAATACTACATGTACCTTTGGGATTTGTGGATATAGGAATTCCATGCATTCCTCCTGTTCTAATCTGTGAACCATGCATGTCAGCCAAAACTCATATCATGCCTCTGTCAGTGTGCAGTCAGTCCTGCACCTGAAGGCCTCGCAGCCAGTGTGAGGCTGTTTTCTGATAATACAACCTTTTACTGCAACAGTGGACATATCACACACCTGGAGCACTGCTGCTTAAGAGTATTAAATGTTGTGCTGCATATGCTGCTTCTGCTGCCAGCATTTCGGTTAGAACACCTAAATATGTTGACAAGTTCTTTGCCTTTATACTCAGACCAAGCGCCTGTGCCATTTCATGCTTGATAACTATGAATCACAACTTAATTTCCCTATGCAGTCAGACTGTGTTTTTTTCTTTAGTATGTCATATACCATAATTTGTATTCCCCTTTTATGCACTTTTGTCCAATTGGCTTGTAGCATTATATGGTTCTTTGAATGTACTTTTGTTATATTTGCTGGTGTATACTCTAAACTTCCATAAATGTCTGTGACTATATGATGCCTCCCCCTCTTTGTGCTAGGTATGAAAGCGCTCAGTGACTGTATTATTATAATAAAAGTTTTCTGCCATTTCAGACTTTTTTTAGTTACTTTTCAGTACGTACCTTTTTCATTAAAGATGTGTTGTAATTGGTAAAAATCAACAACTGTCTTCCGTTTGCATAATGAAAACTATGTGTAGAATCATTGAGTTGTTCAATAAACACACTGCCTTACTGGCATATGAGTAGTAGTGTCCTGCTACCCTCTGTATGGCAGTCTGTCACAGCTCAGAACTTCTCCCACTGTTTATCACTGGTGAGAAGGACCAGTCATAGGTTCACAGGTATTTACTAGGCTAACCACCACAAGGGCCTTTTTAAGCTTAGCCATGCATTCCAAATCTCTGACAAGTTCTGATACCCTTAATAAGTGTAAGCAGGGACTTGGGAGATGAAACATTTACAGTCAGGGGCCTGGGGAAATGAAGCATTTACAGGTTGCCTGTGTCCATTAGAGATATAGATGGCAAACATGGGATGAATTTCTTGTTGCCCATCCAACTGTGTAGAATTGAGTTATGAAGGAACTCTGGTTCACATGGATGGGTAGCCTGTTCTACAGATGGGGTAGTATCTGGGATACATGCCTGTCTCTCCTGCAGGTTCAATTTATATCACAGGCAGGGTTAAGTCTTTAGAACGGGTAATTCTGGTGCTGTTTATTTTGTGGATATCCAGGAAGTCCATCAGAGTTGCGCCTTACAATGCCCTGTATGCCAGGCATAGATATCCCCTCAGAAGCCTGTAGGAGACATAATAACAGGAAGAGGACCTTGAAGTAGTCTGCATGGGGCATTTTACTTGCACCCTGTATTCTTTTAGTGCGAAACCTCTGTGGACGGTCCAATTGTTAGATATGCCTGGTTAGGTACATACCAAAGTGGGCATTGTACTCAATGATAGGTCTGAAAAATGCCGAATACAGTGAAACAATGACTTCCTTGAACTTAGATGCCATACATGGTAAAGCAAATGTAGCTATCAACATGTAGAAACAATTATATATTGTGCAACATAGAATTATTTCCTCACTACTGTAGACACGAGATGGTCAAAGGTTAGATTATTGTCTATGTGTGTCCCTAAGCCCTGACGACTGGATCAGCTCTTAAGGGGTGTTCATAGGTAGGTAGGTACTAGGCTCTCGGCCCTAGGGCCCATACAAGCCTAGCCAAAAAATGTACCCTGGCTTTCGCCACCCAAGAAAATTATTTTCCTTTGCCCCTGTCGAGCAGAGCCACAGAAGTGATCCCGGGGTGAATTTCCCATCCAATCATCAAGATTTTTCTTGAAGAGTGCTAATGAGGAGCTCTGTTTGACATAGATAGGTAGTCTGTTCCAGAGTAAGGGAAGTCTCTGGGACAGGAATCTATCCCTCCAGCATGTTCTGTTTATTGTGGTGACAAGGCCAAGGTCCCTAGAGCGTGTAGCTCGGAGGGATTGGGATTTCTTTAAGTGGAGCATGTCCAACAGCTCTGGGTTTGACATAGCTTTGTATGTTAGGCAGAGATCGCCCCTGAGTAGGTGATATGCGATGGTGTAAAGCTGTAGTTTTTTGAGACGGTCTGCATAGGACATCTGTTTGAGGCCAGTAATCCTCTTTGTGAGGTATTTCTGTGGTCTTTCCAGTTGTTGTAGATGTCTTGTGAGGTACATACCAAAAGGGGCGTTGTACTCTATAATGGGTCTAATGAGTGATGAGTAGAGGGGAACAATGACCTCTTTTTTTCTGGATGAGAATCCTTTTGTGATGAGATGAGCCACGTAGACGGATTTCCTGACCACTGTGGCGATGTGATTATCAAAGGAGAGTCTACTGTCCACCTGTGTCCCAAGGTCTCTTATCACATTTTCGGCATTAAGTAGACTACCAGCTATGTGGTAGTTCATGGGTACAGAGTTTTTACCAAAGGGGATGACAATGCACTTTTTGGCATTGAGCTTCAGGCCATGGCTTTGACACCAGGTATCGCTCTCAGTGAGGCCCTTTTGTAGTTTGTCCACATTGTTAGGAGTTTCAGTTATGGCTCCTAGTTTGCAGTCATCTGCAAACTTTGTTAGCCAAAGACCTTTTGTGTTGGCCTGCACTTCAGAGAAGTAGATACCAAACAGGAGAGGACCCAGGACTGAACCCTGTGGTACTCCACTTGTCACTGGTCTGATGTCGGATTTGGAATCCGCTACTTTCACAGTGTGGGTTCTGTCCGTGAGCCAGTTGGCAACCCATCTTATGACATAGGGATTTATACCTAGTTTAGTGAGCTTATCTATAATTCCAGAGTGGGGGATGGTGTCGAAAGCCTTGGCGAGATCTAGATAAGCTGTGTGAACCATTTTACCATCATCTATGGCTTTGGTGACTGCTTCAAAGAAGTCAGTCAGGGTTAGGAGACATGATCTGCCTTTTACAAATCCAAATTGAGTAGGGTCCAGAGTTTGGAGATTACCAATGTCTTTGTTTATGAGTTCCATGATGATACGTTCCATGGCCTTGCAGACCAGTCTCGTCAGGTTAATGGGGCGGTAGTTCCTGGGGTCCGTCGTGGCTCCCCCTTTGTGGAGTGGGATAACTGTCGCGGTGTGCCATTCGGTGGGTACAAAGCCTGAGGTGAGGCTATGATTGAACATGGTACTTAGGTAGGGTGCCAGTTCATTCTGTAGTCTGTGTAGAACGCAGCCTGGGATATTGTCAGGTCCCATGGATGCTGTGTTCTTGGCTTTGGAGAGTGTGTTTTTTACCTGTGCAGCCATGATTATAGGAACTTTGCATTCTTCCTGTATAGAGCTGGGCCCTCTAGGGGGTGAGAGGGGGGTAAAGTTAGCACTGAACCTATCTGCTAGGATGTTGGCAATATCATTTGGTTCTGTATATTTAGTGCCATTATGCTGTAACTCAGAGCAGATCTGAGTGTTCCCATTTAGATTCTTGACATAGCTATAGAATGCTTTGTGGTTGTCTTTAGAGTCAGTGGCAATTTTGTTTTCATAATTAGCTTTGGAGGATTTTATGAGGGATCTCAGCTTCTTACTGAGGTTGACCAGGGAGTTCCTCCAGTCATGGGATTTTACTCTTTTTTGCAACAGTTTCTTTCTTCTGTTGTAGAGTTGGTTTATGGCAGAGGACCACCAGATTGGCTTCCTTTTTTTGGAGGATAACATCTTGGTTCTATTAGGGATAGCATGATCCATGCACTCGTGTAAGTGCTTATAAAGTGCATTTGTGTAGGATTCGGCAGTCATACCTCTATTGTCCGTCTGCATGGGTGTCATGAAGTTTGCCACTTCTGTCTTAAGAAGTGTGAAGTTGGCTTTTGAGAAGTTTTTTGCGATGGTTTCCCTAATTGGGGCTGGGGGTGGGATGTGGATGTCTAGGCTGATTAGCTTGTGGTCGGATCTGACCAACGAGGAATTGACCTCTGGTGTGGAACACCGGTTTCCCATGTTGGTGATGACCAGGTCTAGGATATTGCTGCCCCTAGTGGGGGTGTGAATAAGTTGATCCAAGGCGTTGGAATTTATGAATTCTAGAAAACGTTGAGCAAAAGAGTTGGTACAGGAGTAGTTTTCCCAGTTAATGGTGGGGTAGTTGAAATTGCCCATTGTTAGGGTGTTGGGTTGTACCCTAATACTTTCCAGTGTATCAAGAAATGAGGAGTGTGAATCCTGGGACATGGTGGGGGGTCTGTAGCAAGCTACAATTTGGATTGCGGTCTTGCCCAGAGTTAGTTGCACTTGGATAATCTTGGATGCATTATGCTGTGCAACTAGCCTGGAGGTGTGGATATCCTTAATGAATATGGAAACACCTCCGCCTTTAGTGCTTCTTTCTGGGTTAGGTGGCTGAAAGGTGTGGTATGAATTGAAGCCTGGTAATGCAGGGGTGCTCTCTGGAGCTTTGAACCAGGTCTCTTGTCACTGCACAGATGTCAATGTTCTCCATTTTAAGGAGTGCCTCGAGTGAGTGCATTTTGAGGTTTAGACTTCTAGCATTGAGTAGCATTACCTTCAGATTTTGGTTGCTTGCACTGGTTACGGTGGTGAATTTGTCATTTGAACCTTGCCTAAAAAAGGCACTATAGGGGTGGCAAGAGTCTTAGCCAGTATCCGGAATCTTAAGGGCGACAGGTGCAGGCCATCTCTGGCAAATATAATATTGTCAATATAATAGTTACCAAGGGTGGATGACTTCCTGAAGGATACTGTTATGCATTTCTTGGCATTTAGTTTTAGTCCTTGGCTCTGACACCAGTTGTTTGTCTGTGTCAGCCCTTCCTGGAGAATATTTGGGTCAGTGTGGCATTCAGTGACAGCTCCTAATTTGAAATCATCTGCAGATTTAGTCAGCCAGAGACCACTGACATTGGCCTTGACTTCAGAGAAGTAAATGCCAAAAAGGAGTGGTCTAAGGACTGATCTCTGAGGGACTCCACTTGTGACTGGCCTCTTTGTAGAGGTGGACTCCCCAGTTCTGACTTCCTGATTCTTGTCTGTGAGCCAATTGACTATCCACCGGGTGGCATACAGGTTTGTACCTAACCTCTTGAGTTTGTTAACAATACCTGAGTGGGAAGTTGTGTTAAATGCCTTGGCCAGCTCAAGGTAGGCAGTGTGAACCATTTTGCCCTCATCCATTGCTTTGGTGAACTTCTGAAAGAAGTCCACCAGGTTGAGTAGGCATGACCTTCCCTTGATGAAGCCAAATTGGGTTGGTTCCAGTGTCTGGCAGTTTAGTATATCACTGTTGATCATTTCCATGATAATTCTTTCCATGGCTTTACGTGTAAGACTAGTGAGACTTATGGGTCTGTAGTTTCCAGGGTCTGTAGATGGCCCACCTTTGTGCATAGGGTGACTGTTGCTGTTCTCCATTCATGAGGCACGAAGCCTGTTTGTAGGCTACAGTTAAGTAGCAATTCCAGAAGGCCTGATAGATCATCTTTCATGCTATTTAGAAGGTATCCTGGGATATCGTCTGGGCCCATTGATGCAGTGTTCTTAGCCTTAGACAGAGTATTAAGGATCTGTTCTCTAGTGATAGCAGGGGAATTATATTTGATGATATTTCCTGAGGGAAGGTTGAGGGGGAGAGAGGGGTAACGTTGCAGCTGAATTTATTGGTCAGTAGGTTTGCTATATCTTCTGGCTCAGTATAGGTAGCTCCATTTACAATGATCTCTGCACACAATTGTGTATTGCCTTTGAGGTTGCGGACATAGCTAAAGAATGCCTTGTGGTTGTCCTTGGCCTGGGAGGACAAATTTAACTCAAATTTGGCTTTTTAGTCATTATTTGTCCTCTGAGTTGTTTGTTTAGTTTGATGAGAGTGCTTTTATCCTGCTGGGTGCTGCACCTCCTAATTTTTGCCATGATTTTCTTCCTCCTGTTATACAGCTTATCGATTTTGTGATTCCACCAGGGTGGCTTGTTTTTTGAGTTAGTTCTGTACTTCCTGGTTGGTACAGCAGCCTCTATGCAGTTGTTAACATGCTTGTACAGGGTTTCTGTGAACAGTTCTGCGTAGAGAGCAGTGTTCTCAAGGTTCATGGGGGCTTGAAATTTTGCCAAGTTATCACTTAATAGCAGGAAGTTACCCTTAGAGTAGTTCCTGAATATTCCAGGTTTAGCTGGGGTCCAGGCTTTATTTTTACTTCAAGGGAGACCATTTTGTGGTCTGACCTTACCAGGCAAGACATTACGGTAGGGGTTGTGCAGCAGTCTCCCATATCAGTGAGGACCAGATCCAGCATGGTTACACCCCTGGTCAGTGTAATGGTTGTCTGGTCCGGGCAGTTTGTGTCTACAAAATCCAGGAATCTCTGTGCATGTATGTTTGGTGTCATATAGGATTTCCAGTTAATAGTGGGATAATTAAATTTGCCCATGAATATGGTATTGGGTTGGGTGGTAAGTTTTTCCAGTAAGTTTAAATACATGGTATGGGTTTCCTGGGTCATAGAGGGGGACCTATAGCTTGCAAGGAAGTGATATTGGATTTTGCTTATGGTGATTTGAACATGGATCAGCTCAAGTGCATTGTCATGTTTGACCAGCGTTGTATATATTTTTTTTATGTAGATCAAGACACTTCCACCTTTAGTCCCTGTCTGTGTAGTAGTTGGTCTAAATGTGTGGAAGGCGTTATATCCTTGCACTGTTGGTGAGCTCTCTGCAGTTTTAAACCATGTCTCAGTGACCGCACAGACATCAGCATTCTGTAGGGTAAAGAGAGCTTCTAGAGAGTGGAGTTTTTTGTTTAGACTGCTAGCATTGAGTAGTAACACCTTTAGATTTTTTTTGGTTTTGATTTGCTATGTCAGAAGTACTGTCAGTTTGGTATTGCCTAAAAAAGGCAGTTTGGTGGAAGACAATGTTTTAGCTAATATTCGAAAGCCTAGAGGGGAGAGGTGCAGACAATCCCAGTCAGCTGCCAGAAGCAGGATAGTCCTTCACAATCATAGGCAGAAGAGCTTCAGTTTTTATTAGTGCCATTGGAAAAGAAGGATCTTAGGAAAGACTAGCCCTTCCTTAATTCATCTTCAGTGCTCAGATAAGAACCCCCCCCCCCTTTTTTTTTTAATTCCTCCCTCTAATGTTTTTCTGTCAGTGCTTGAACTGTGTAGGATGTTGATTTGTGTCTTAAAAAGAAGTATATGTTTATAGTCATTACAGTATAAAATTATACGGTGTATGTTAAATGCATTACTGTTTTCTGTGGGGTTTAAAACCCTTTCTAAGTGTTTTTTGTCTTTGGTGAATGTTTGAGAGACTTTCTGCACTAAGGCTATTTTAGTCCAGTTCTGTCATTGCCTCATGCTGCCATAATTGTTAATAAATTGTGGCTATTATTTTTTTGATTTAAAGTTTTATTTTGAATCTTTTGACAGGAAAACATGCTGATCCGATGTTATTCATGTCATTATTCCTCAAAGAAGGGTCTTGGATCCAACATCTGATCTGAGCCGGCAACTTAGCCCAGACAGATCCATCTCCTACCTCTGCCATAATCCCCTGCTGTCCTCTAACCCTCCAGATCTCATTTGCCATCTATTTGTTATGGATATGATCCACCTGGCTCTTGTTTCAGTTAAGTGATTGAACTACTTTAACTTGCTTTTGTTTTTCATAGCTTAGATGGTCTTGTCAGGTTCAGTTTCTGTAGTGTGATTAATGTTAGTAGTTTGCCTCCCCTCTCTGAGATTAGCTAGTTTTGAGTGTTGTAGTTGCCATTAGTCCTTTTGGCACCCTTTTTGTTGTTATATGTTGGTGTTAGGGCTGTGTTGTGTTTCTAAGTATGTCTGAAAAGCCCCCTGTTTTTAAAAAGTGCTCCTCATGCGGTTGGAAGATGCCTAATTCTTACTCACATGAGGAGCACCTCTATTGTTTAGGAGCTCCTCACCTGGAAATTGAGTGTGAGGTTTGTGCTGCATTCAACCCCAGGGCTTTGACAGAGCACTGAAACAAGCTTTTGCTAAAAGGTATGGTGCAGAGGGGTCCCTTTATTTCCCCCTCTAAGGTTTCCTGTTTCGACCCCAAGAGGAAGACCCCTTCCATGCCTCCAGTGGCTTTTTAAAAAGCTGAGGCTGTTGGATCCTAGACCCCTGTAATTGACTCCAGCCCGGGCTATCTCAGATCCTGCCAGTTCCAAGGCCTCCTCAGATCAGAGGTACACAGATCCAGTCAAGACTAGGCCAGCTTCAGAACCAACCATTTTGTCAGATCCAATTGCTCCTTCTGCTAGGCTGTCAGATCCACCTATGGTTATTGAAGATGTTCCATCACCTAGTTCTTTTAGGCAGTTTTTCCACTCTGATGCTAGGCCTCAGAGCCAAACGCTGGATCACCAGCACAGATCCTCGAGGTCTCCAGCCAGGTCTGCCCACTCCTCCACTTCCTCCAGATCATCCAGGAGCTTGTTCCCTTCTGATATGGACAGGATGGTGAGGAGTTTTCTCAAATCCCAGATAGAACTGGAGCTTCTGGTGTCTCTAGCCCATCCTGCTGGGGGAGCCTGTCCAGTTCCAACTCTCCATTCTCCTCTTTCGACCCATTGGGCTTTGGAACTTCTGGAGACTCAGATACCCATGGTCAGATCCTGATGGTGTCTAGTATTCCCTTTTTCTTGACCATGTCAGGGTCGCTGGTCTGCACTGCTCTCCCACCCTCAGATTAGAGTGGGCCCCGTGCTGGAATGGTCAGTGCCGGCTCCAAGGCGATGGGGTTGGGTCTGGGTTTTTCAGACCAATCTCCTCCCCTGGGGCTTTAGCCCTTGATAGCTCTGAACTGGTATCATCCGGGGTCTGTGGTGCTGTATTAGGGCTCACCCCTCATCTCGGAGGGAATTCTCACCCCATGGATGGAGACGAGAGTGCTTCCAGACCATCGGCCTTCCAGGTGATAGAGAGGAGCTTCTCTGGGACTGGAGCTACATCTCCCGCCCCTGCAGGTCCATCCCTCTCTGCCTTGGGTGGTGAGACCCCCATCCTGTCCATTATCAGCCCTCCTGTTCTTGCCTTCAGGGGGTTTCTTCCCTGCATGGGGTCCCCGCATCTTCTGAGTCCTCCCCGGAGGCACCTCGTAAGAGAAAGTGCAAGAGGAGGCACGTGGACTCCCCCTCAGAGCCCCTCACAGAGGACATGGACCTTTATGAAGGAGATGGGTCCT
Organism: Protopterus annectens; assembly: GCF_019279795.1. NCBI lineage: Eukaryota > Metazoa > Chordata > Ceratodontiformes > Protopteridae > Protopterus > Protopterus annectens. The sequence goes on along the minus strand of NC_056739.1, from coordinate 1,024,721,117 downwards.
CCAGATCTCCACCCAATGATGTCTCCTTTGGGGATATATCCTTGAGATCTTGAAGCAGGAGGACGGATGGTCTCCTCAACCTCCATCTTCAAGGTGCCCTCAATGAGTCGGTCAATCTTATCACCAGCTGGTCCTGGAAGGAGCCTAACACTGTAGATCCAGTTCCCACATGAGCTGATAAATTCCTTAGCCCCCCCTGTGGACCACCCTTTCTGGAGAAAAGGAATTCCGATCAATGCAATCATGGTTTCCACTGCCACCACAAAGGAGCTGGCTGAGCAGAGCTCCATGGTCCATCCCCTGAACAGGGAGTCTCAGGCAGTAGACCGGTATGGGAAGCATGTGTTCACCTCAGCTACCTTTGGACTGAGGGCAGTTAATTAGTTGGCACACCCGCCTTGAAAGGGAATTGGTCAAAGAACTCACCACTTCCCTTAGAGTTCTTTCCAGTGGAGTACCTCAAGAAGGTGTCTCCCAAGCATTGTACTCTGATGTCCCTTGCTAATTCCTATGAGGTTAATTTCCAGTGTTGCGGAAGCTACCTCTCGAGCGGCAGGTACCGGCAGAGCTATAAAGCGGCATGCTTGGTTACGTCTATGTGGGTTTGTGGAACCCTTCAAATCATCTTTTACCAACTCCCCCTTTAATGGGTTCACCTTCTTTGGACCCTTCATGAAGGACACTTTGACCTGCAGTGATCAGGAAAGGAAGACTTTGAGGTCAGGATCAAGCTGTCTACTCCTCATAGGTCTTTCTCCAAGATCCAGTGAGGAACTAGGAAAATGTGGTTCTGAAAGTCACAGTCTTCCCTTTAGGATGCTCCTGATGATTCCTCTTCGAGGGGAGAGGATTCAGTGGCAGATGCTGCCCTGGAAGGAGGGGGGGGGGGTCTGAAAAATCATGGCTCCAGGGAACCCTTGTCTGAGAAGCCCTTTCAGTGCTCCTGAGGCTTTGCCTGACTGCTCGGCCCTGGAGGCAGTTGGGGTTGTATTTCCCTTCACCCACTAGCCTGGACAAGCATTACCTCTGATTAGTAGGTGTTAAACATAATTTCCTGGGTTATTTCATTCCTTTTTGGAAACCCTCATTTATAAAGATACCTTCCCCGATGTTCCACCCCATCAGAGGGAATTGGCCTTCAAGGAAGTTCAACAACTTCTTCAAAAGAGAGCCATCCAAGAGGTTCCACCAGGACAAAGAGGATCCAGAACTTAATTTCTCTTCTTTGTAGTGCCAAAAATGACCTGGGACCTGCGTCCTATTTTGGGCCTCAGCGAGTTGAATCCATCGGTCACAATGTCCAAGTTCTGGATGGTCACTGTTCAGTCCATTCTGCCTGTCCTAGGCAAGGATGACTGGATGTGCTCCTTGGATCTCCAGGACACTTACTATCACATCAAGATAGACAGGCTTTCCAGGAGACATTTTCGCTTCTGGTTAGGGCCAATCATTACCAGTTTAGAGCTTTACCCTTCAGACTCACTGAATCCCCCTGGGTGTTTACCAAATGTATGGCAGTGGTAGCGGCTCACCTGCAGCTTCAGGGATTTCAGGTATTTCTGTACCTCGATGATTGGCTCCTCACTACACCCTCAAGGCATCGACTGTCACAAGCCATCCATTATGTCCTTCTCCTGTTCAGTCAGCTGGGGATTACCGTCATTCTTTTGAACTTAAATCTGATTCCCATGCAAAAATTGGAGTTCACAGGAGTCCAATTAGACTCCGTTTCAGAGATTGCAGCATTACCTCTATGCAGAGTTCATTTGATCCAGGAACAGATCACCCAAATCTTAGCTCTTTCGGATCCTCCAGTTCACGTAATTCTTCACACCCTAGGGTCCATGGCCATGGCCATTCATCTTTACAGTGGACCCTGGCGGTCCAGTGGTCTGCTCTACTGTAGCCCATCTCCATGTCCATAAAACTGACACCTGTGTACAGATGGTACCTACGTAGGTGGCGTCAATCTCAGGATCTCGTCATAGGCAGGTCCTTTTCTCTCCCTCCACCCAAGGCCACAGTGACTATGGACACTTCCCTGTTAGGGTGTGTGTGTGGGGCATTTCCAGGCGAGAATTGTCCAAGGCATGTTGTCCCCTGTAGAGACCAAATTGCACAAAAATGTCGTAGAGATGAGAGTAGTCCTACTAATGTTGCAAGACTTTTAGGACTGCCTCCCGCTGGGGATAATTGCAATTCAGATGGACAGCATAGCAGTGGTCTGGTATGTCAACAAACAGGGGGCAACGCAACCTTACACATTGTGCAGAGAGGCCATGAGAGTGTGGGAATGGGAGAGATCCTCCAGACACTTTCTTCTTGCAATGCATATTCCCAGGGACTCCAAAGTAGTGGCCGACAAACTCAGCATATTCATCTTGAGTCCTCAGAAGTGGTCCCTCAATCCCATGGTGGCGAAACATATTTTCAACTGCCAAGGTCAGCCATGTTGCAACATCTTTGCCTCCCCAACCAACCATAAATGCAGCATGTACTTTGCCCTGATCCCCATACACAGGGAGTCACCAAGTGATGCTCTAGTCCATGATTGGCCTCCGAGTCTCCTTTACTCTTATCGTCCTGTTCCTCTTATTCCCAAGGTTTTGCAGAAGATGCAATGTCTGAGGACATCCCTGATCCTCATTGTCCCTTTCTGGCCTCATCAACCATGTTTCCCCTTCATCAGGTCTCATCTAAAGTATCCTCCCTGAGTAATAGATCCTCTTCTGGATCTGATCTCCCATCCTTTGGACTTTCGCTTCCAAACCTTTTTATCCTTTGTCTAACCACATGGTTTCTCCAGTTCCAGTGATCTTGAAACAGTCCAGGCTGGCATCCCCCATCAGGCATATTATCTCAGCCTCCCAGAAACCCTCCACTAGAAAGGTTTACAGTAGTAAATGGAAAAGGTTTTCTACCTGGGCTAAGAGCAGGGATCTGGCTCCTTTTTCTGCCTCTGTTTTAGATATCCTTTTGTTCTTGTCCACACTTTTCCCGGCCAGGGCAAGCTTCTCTAAAATTAAGCTCCAGTTGGTGGCATTTTCTAATTTTCATGAAAATAATGAGCCTATGTTCTCTTCCAGACTTTGCAAAGCATTCATGAAGGGGATCTTCCTTCTAAAACAGCCTGTTAAGGATCCCTCGCCTCCTTGGGACTTAACCTTAGTGCTGCAATCATTGATTAAGAGTCCTTTTGAACCTGAGAGTTTGTGCAATTTCAAATTCTTGTCATGGAAAATGGCCTTCCTGGTTGCCATAACTTTGGCCAGGAGGGTTTCCGAATTGCAAGCTCTTTCCATTGCTCCTCTGCATTTGATCTTTCACAAGGACAGAGCATCTCAGGACGAATCCCTCTTCTTTGCCTAATCCCTCTTCTTTGCCTAATGTTGCCTCTGAATCCAGTCTAAACCAATATATTCAATTGCCAGTGCTCTTTCCTAATTATTCTAACAAAGGAGAGTACATTCTACATATTTTGGATATACAAAGGCAGTTATGATTTTATCTACATAGCACCAAAGGGTTTGCAAATCAGATCAGCTTTTTGTGGCTTTTTCCCTGAACAGAAGTGTCCTCCCACTTTCTAAGGCAACTTTTTCTATATGGATCTCTAGCTGCATTTCTACAGTGTACAACAATAGGCATCTTGAGGTTCTGGGAAGAATTAGGGCTCATTCTGCTAGATTCTGGGAAGAATTAGGACTCCTTCTGCTAGGTCCTTGGCTACATTTGTGCTGCTGCCACTTGGTCTAATCCTCACACCTTTATATCTCATAACAGGTTGGATTGGTTTCCAGGAGCAGGGCTTCCTTTGGTTACACAGTGCTCCAGCATGCCCTTCCTTGAGGCTGCCCAGGATATATGGTAGCCGGGGACTTTGACCCTTCTGTGAGGAATAATGACATGGATAGCATCATGGATAACATAAGATAGAGAGTTATGCACTTACCATAACTTGGCATCTGTGTTATCCTTTGTCATTATTCCTCACATTTCCCCCCTGCCTTCCCCCTTCCTTGTTGGATTTTCTGAGGAAGTTGTGGTGTTGTGGCTATAACTTATTTCTCCATTCCATTTTTGATGATTAGCCTTTCTACTTTTGTTAGCAAACTCGGTCTAAGGGTTAGACATCTTCTAGGGCTGTACCACTGCTTGCTTCAGGTGCAGGAGTACCAAACTCCACAGGAACAGGAAGTCAGGGGTGCAGAATCCATTGCCAGGGTGAAAAGTCTCCCTCTGGTGATTCTCCCACCAGTGAATTGTATGCTAAGAAAAGGCTGAAAACCAAGCAGGTGGTGGGGCTGCAGTCTCTGTCTAGTTTCTCACCTAAAATGGTGGCTATGGCTAATTAATTACAGGGTGCATGCTCCAGTTATTAGTAATGGCGGTGATTCTGCCTCTGGTCATTCATCTAAGGATCATGCTTTTGATGGGGGTCATGTGTCTGAGGCCTCTGACCTGTCAGATCAGTCCCTTTCCTCTGATGACGAACAAGTGCGGGCCCCAAAACAGATGATGTGATGTTGTCAATCTCGCCTTTATTCTCACTGATGGGTCAGATCTGATCCATCGGATCCGTCTCAGCCATTTTACTAGCTTGAGGTCTTCAGTAAAGCTTGTGAGCCTCTTTTACCCATAATGCAACCCCCTAGCTTCCTTAGATCTCATTTGCCGCGTAGCGATGAGGTCATTTGGCAGCTCTGAGCTAAGTGTTTTTCATATTTTTATATTTTCATATTGAACAAAGTTATGCTGGACCCTCCTATTGTGGAGTCAATATAACTAATGCAGAATGTACTTTCCCAGACCACGTAAATAGCCAGACACAGCATTAAGTGCAGTTTTGATGTTGTGGATGGTTCTTCTAGGGCAGCTGCCACTGGATCTGCTCTCCACAGATATGCATGTCTTCATAGTCAGCCTGTCCCTGATGATTTAAAATCAAAACTTTTAGATTCTCCCTTGGATAAAGACTTACTGTTTGGTCCTCAGGCTGACAGTCTGTTCAGAACTCTTTAAGACCAAGGTAAGGCTATGAAAGACTGCAGGCAGAGTCTACTCTCCTCAGTCCCATAGGAACTACCCATCTGAATCTACCTCCTTCCTTAGAAGGCATCCTAGGACAACTCAGAAACCAATAAAAACATCTAGGAAAAGGTACCCAGACAAACCCATAGGGAACTTCTAGCCGAGAGGCTTGGTTTTGAAAACAAAAATCTGTGACTAGTTTTAATGCACCCCTCCCCTGCCCTCAACCCTATTACTCCTCTTTCCAAAAGACAGTCACTCTCCCTGGCCAGGTGAGAAGCTATTACCACAGAGAAATGGGTACTGTCTATCATCGTGTGGTTATGCAATGTCCTGGGAAAATATCCCCCTCTGAAAGCCATGCACCATACTCCTTGCAACGAACTGTCCCTTCTCACCCCCATTATTCAAGACCTCCTGAGTCAGGGTACCATTGAGTAAGTTTCAAAGGATTTATAGGAAAAGGCTTTTACTCCAGAATTTTTCTAGTGCTAAGGAAGGAAGAGTGGTGGAGATCCATCCTTGACCCTTCTCTCCTGAATGCTTGAAACACTATGCTGTCGCTTCTGACTTTCATTTTCCCCCATTTTTTCCTAGTGTACCTGGATGTGATTTGTCCTTCTAGCAGGAAAGTCCTTAGGTTTTTCCTCTGGCTTTTCACATTTTCAGTTTGCTATTCTGACTTTTGTTCTTTCCACAGCGCCAAAGGTGTTCACAAAGTGTCTAGCTCTGTTGATAGCTTTCTGTCACACTCAAAGTATTGATTTCCCCTGCTGTTTCACTTGACAAAGGGAAATTAGAGGAACAACCAGACCTGATCACTCAATAAAAAGGATTGAATCTCAATCCAAGTTTCCCATCTCTCAGATTGACCCTATGGATGATGAGATTTTAATTCCTCAAAGGCACCCCTTCTCTGAAGAGATTGTTAAAGTGTCGCAACAAACCAGGAGTCCCACTACTAGAAAATATTATATGGCTAAATGGAAAGGTTTTCCTATTGGTGTCACAAGCATAATCATGACCCTCCTATTATCACAGGTTCCTACTGTACTGCATTATCTTTGTAAACTACTTGGATCAGGTTTGCCCTACTGTTCTCTAAAAGCTCACCTGTCATTCATCAATGCATGTCTACATCTTAACCCATCAAGGAAACCCATCACTCCCCATTGAGATCTCAATTTTGTGCTAGAAAAGCTTACATTACCTCCTTTTGAACCAGCATCTTCCTCTTCTTTAAAATTCTGTACTTCTAAAAACTGTTCTTCTCTTGGCTGTCAACTCTGCTAGGAGAGTTTCTGAGTTACAGGCTCTCATGGCCATTCCCCCTTTTATTAATTTCCACAAGAACAGGGTGATTCCCAGGGTAGTCCAGTCTTCATGCCTAAGGTGTTGAATGGGCTTTCTCAATCCACAAATTGCAAGGTGTAGAAAAAGCAGAAAAATACAAGGACCTGTCAAGGCAGCATATAATTTATTTGCACTACTTTTAGGAATGCATTTGTGTTACTGAAAGTACAGCTGTGTGTGTTGCTGTAATAAAAACCTAACATTCTTGAAAAAGTTGTTGAAATGAAGTTTATGGAGAATAACATGAGTTCTAATTCATAGTCACGGGGAAAGCTGGCAAGCAAGTAGTCAGAACATAGGAGGAAGCCTGTATATAAGAGAGCCCAGTATTACTCATATTAAGATGTACTTTTTTGTCAGTTTAACTCATCATTGAGGCTGCAGTGCATGCGCAAATTAAGCAATCCATTTGTAGAGAAGCATTTGTCATTGCAGAGTGTTGGTTTGCAGAACAGTGGTAGTTACATTAGGATGTAATAGAGTGATACGTTTGTAGCAGTGGATGGCAGGAGTAAGTGATGGCTTAACAAACAGCACATTATGCATATTGGCTTTACAGACAGAACTATGCTAAAATATTTCTGTTACAAGTGCATTTGCACTGCACTGTTAATATTGTCTCTAGATGCTATATTGTCCCACCCTCCCCAATTGATATTTGTAATCATGCAAAGTAAAACTAAATGTTCATGGTTGTTATGCATCACTGCTAGTCTTGATACTTGTCAATAAATTAGGAGCATAATTCTATGTGTTATTTCATCATTATCTTTATTCACAACCAAATTTACATGGCAGAACTTATGCACCTTCTAGATTATAAGATTTTCAGTTGTATTATAGCATCTGTATGCTGAAAGTGAATCATCTGATACCTGTAGTCCTGTAAAAAGTAAAAATATTCCTGTTGACTGTAACTGAAGTATAAAGCAAGCGTATGTTGGCTCCTACATCTGCATGCAAGCATTGCACCAAGGAATATTTATATAAAATGAAGTATGCCTCTTGCTTAATTTGGCTATTCTCGCTATTAGACTTCAAGACTTCACATACTGGCTTTTATCAAACTATGAAGGCAATGCTGATGTATGTTGTTTCTGCATTAAACAATTTATTGACTTATATTTGCACTCATGTAAATAAATTAAAAAATTCCTGTTGCCTATATTTGGCTGTCATTTTTTTTCGTGTTTTAAAGATTTTTTTTTATCAGTTTAACATATTTACAGAATATAAACTGAACAAAGGAAATTCAACCTCACGTACTGTTATACAGTGATACAGTGATACAGTGTTAGGAATACATTGAGTCATCAAGGCAATCTTATACAGTTAACACATTGAGACTTGGTATTTCAATAGCAACATTTCAAGGCTATCACAATCACTGAAAGTCTTAGTATGATTTATAGTTCTTATTTTGATAACTTATTTTGAATTTTACATAGCATTGCTGTTAAATTTAAAAATTATTTGAATGCAGGAACTGAATTAAATTTCCTTGTTTTGTAATACCTTTTCTAGCTATATTGTCAGGAGACTCCAGAACATTTTTGTTGTTTGGCTTTTACAGATGAAGGAAGGGGAACATTCATTAGTGTTATTGATCTAGTTAAAGAACAGACCATAACTCCTTAAAAAAACATACTTATCTCTTCCCAATATACATTTAATTTTTCACAATCCATAATCATGTGTGTGTAATCAGCCTTAACATCTTTACTACATCTCCAAAAGACTGAAGAAGCCATTATACCAACCTTGGAGATTTTATAGGGAGTAAAAACATTCTTTGTATACATTTCCACATAAAACTTGAAGTAGTTGACTAATTTAAGTAACAAAGTTTTATTCTTACCATCTATTGAGTCGCACAATCCACTAGTATATAAAAACGTTCAAGAATTTTGCATCAAAATTATTATTGTTTTTTATAATTAACTTCTATAACTTTGACAAGCTTCCTTTCTAGGTCAGTTTACCTTCGAAGATAGCATTCATATATTCTTATAATGGGGAATAGTGTTCTGTTCCACTTCTCTCATATTATCTAAAAATTTATATAATGTATTTACTTGGATAATATTCACTAGTTAACAGACTCATCCAACATATAATCTTTCATTAAATATTCTGGCAGCTTAGCTTTTCATTCTTCAAAGCAATCAGACCATAATACTAATCCATTTCTTTTTAGTAAATTCATGTTACATAGTTCTGAGTTTCCATAAGTCTACATGTGATACAGTGGGAAAGCACAAACATTTCCATAGTAATGGAGGTTTAGAAACATCTTTTAACTGTTTTAAGCATTGATTTCATATGTGCAGAAGTCTAAAGATTGAAACAAATTTCTTAGGTAATTTTTATTAACCAGATGAAAGGATTGTTATGTATTTCTAATTTATCATATTTGACAAACTTATAAGAATTTAGTAAAATCTGCTGTGAATGTTTTTCCATTGACTATTGTAAGTTGAGTATATCCAGAGTATAGTAGAGCTGAAATTTGCTGCATTAGAATAAGATTCTACATCTGTTAAACTAACACTACCACAGTCCCATAACCTTATATGATTTCTATAATCAATTCTTAGCTTTTTAGGGTAAAATAAGAAGTCAATATTTTTCCATTTTCTTTTAAAGTTTTTTGTCAGATATTAAAACTGTTGAGTGCAATATATATATATATATATATATATATATATATATATATATATATATATCTATATATATATATAAAATCTTGAGTAATATAATTTATTTTTTTGACATTTGTTGACAGGGTTAGTCCAAGTGGGACAAAGCCCTTTTTCACTGGAGGCCCGGGGAGAAAAGCTCCACAGTATTTACATACAATATGTTGAATAAGTATTAATAAAACAAGAAAACAATACATAGAATAAGTAAAGCAGATTTAAGTATGCATAGCAATTAGAATCAACATTATAGCACATGTAGGTACAATGCAGAGTTCAGAAATACAAATGGTTATAATTATAAGGAATACAAGATTAAGAGTGTAGTTACAAATAAGTAAGAATTTCAAAGCTTAATATTTATTTAACTGATAAGTCATATACAAAAACAACAAAGACTGGCATAACATATAAAGATAAAAGGTAAAAGTAGTGAAAAGAAATTTTAAAGAGAGTGTAGAGGGAAGTGTAATAAAACAACAAAAAAAAGAATAGCTAAGAGAGGTGAGTCAATCAGGTGGGAGATAGCACTGACATAGTTTAGTTTTGCTTAAGTGGTTTTTTATTGCCTTTCTGAATAAGGATTTGGATCGAAGGAGATGAATGTCTAGTGGTAATTTATTCCAGTTCGCAGCAGGCAGATAGCAATAAAGGTTTTTTCCTAAGTTAATAAAGGGTTTGTATATGGACAGGAGATGTTGTTCAGAGCTCCTGAGTGTTCTTGCAGGGGTGTAGTGGGAGATTATAGAGGTGATGCTAGGGGAAAAAGTGGGCTGGTAAAGAATAGAATGAATTATTTAGAGCTGAGGAAGGAGGAGGTTATGGGGAAATTCTAACCAGTTCAGTTTGCTGAGAGCAAGGCAGTGATGAGGTGAGTAAGGCATCTCAGTAGGAAATTTAGCTACCTTGTTATAAGTAGATTCTAGTTTAAAAATAAATGTGGCCTGTAGATTGGTGAGAATGTGAGAGCCAAAAAGAACGGTAGGTAATAGGTAGGCATGGGAAAGAGCTATTTTAGCTTTGCTTGAGAGAAAGTTTTTATTTCTGTAAAGGAGACCAAGTTTTTGATTGGTTTTCTTAATGCTACTTAGAAACATGTAGGCCAAATTTTAGTTGATCAACAATAATGACTCCTAGAAGTTTGGTGTGACTTTTAACTGATATGAATGTGTCATTATGGGAAATGATGGTAAAAGATGGTTTCAGGTGGGACATTATTTTAGGTAAAAAAAGTAATAGCTTGGTCTTTTTTGGGTTTAGTATAAGATGGTTTTGGTTGATCCAGTTCTCAGTAGACAAGAAAGAGTTTTGTGTTATAGTTTGGAGTTCAGAAAAGGAGTCAGCAAAGGAGAGGACTGTGGAGTCGTCTGCATACTGAACAAGTGAAGAGTGTGGGGTAGAGGTAGATAGTTGATTAGTCATCATCATCTTCTTTCGGCTGTTCCCGTTAGGGGTCATCACAGCGGATCATCTGTTTCCATTTCTTCCTGTCCTCTGCATCATGGTCTTTCACACCAACCGCCTGCATGTCCTCTCTCACCACATCCATAAACCTCATCTTAGGCCTTCCTCTTTTCCTCTTACCTGGCAGCTCCATCCTTAGCATCCTTTTCCCAATATACCCAGCATCCCTCCTCAGCACATGTCCAAACCAACACAATCTTGCCTCTCTTGCTTTGTCTCCAAACTGTCCAACCTGAGCTGACCCTCTAATATACTGATTCCTAATCCTGTCCATCCTAGTCACACCCAGTGCAAATCTTAACATCTTTAACTCTGCCACATCCAGCTCTGACTCCTGCCTTTTCGACAATGCTACCGTCTCCAACCCATATAACATAGCTGGTCTCACTACCCTCTTGTAGACCTTCCCTTTCACTCTTATTGGTACCCGTCTGTCACAAATCACTCCTGACACTCTTCTCCACCCATTCCACCCTGCCTGTACTCTCTTGTTCACCTCTCTTCCACACTCACCATTACTCTGAACTATTGATCCCAAGTACTTAAACTCATCCACCTTTACCACCTCTACTCCCTGCATCCTCACCATTCCTCTACCCTCCCTCTCATTTACACACATATATTCTGTTTTATCCCTGCTGACCTTCATTCCTCTCCTCTCTAAAACATATCTCCACCTCTCCAGGGTCTCCTCAACCTGGTCCCTACTCTCACTACATATCACAATGTCATTTGCAAACATCATAGTCCACGGGGCCTCCTGTCTAATCTCATCTGTCAACCTGTCCATCACCACTGCAAATAAGAAAAGGGCTCAGAGCTGATCCTTGATGTAATCCCACCTCCACCTTAAACGTATCTGTCACTCCCACAGCAGTCCTCACCAATGTCACACTACCCTCGTACATATCCTGTACCACTCTTACATACTTCTCTGCCACTCCCGACTTCTTCGTACAATACCACAACTCCTCTCTAGGCACCCTGTCATATGCTTTCTCTAAGTCCACAAAGACACAATGCAACTCCTTCCGACCTTCTCTGTATTTCTCCAACATCACTCTCAGAGCAAATATTGCATCTGTAGTGCTCTTTCCTGGCATGACACCATACTGCTGATCACTAATCATCACCTCCCTTCTTAACCTAGCTTCCACTACTCTTTCCCATAACTTCAAGCTGTGACTGATCAATTTTATCCCTTTGTAATTACTGCAGCTCTGCACATCACCCTTATTCTTAAAGATAGGTACCAAAACACCTTTTTCTCCACTCCTCAGGCATCCTCTAACTTTCCAAAATTTCATTAAACAATCTGGTTAAAAATTCCACTGCCATTTCTCCTAAGCACCTCCATGCTTCCACTGGTATGTCATCTGGACCAACAGCCTTTCCATTCTTCATCCTCTTCATAGCTGTCCTTACTTCCTCCTTGCTAATCTGCTTCACTTTCTGATTCACTATCCCCACATCATCCAACCTTATCTCTCTCTCATTCTCTTCATTCATCAGCCCTTCAAAGTACTCTTTCCATCTACTCAACACACTCTCCTCACTTGAGTACGTTTCCCTCACTGTCCTTTATCACCCTTACCTGCTGCACATCTTTCCCAGCTCTGTCCCTCTGTCTAGCCAATCAGTACAGGTCCTTTTCTCCCTCTTTAGTGTCCAATCTCTCATACAACTCTCTATATGCCTTATCCTTAGCCTTTGCCACCTCTCTCTTTGCCATGCGCCTCATCTCCTTATACTCATGTCTACTTTCTTCATCTCTTTGACAATCCCACTTCTTCGCCAGCCTCTTCCTCTGTATACTCTCCTGTACTTCCTCATTCCACCACCATGTCTCCTTGTCCTCCTTCCTCTGTGTAGATGTCACACCAAGCAGCTTCCTAGCAGTCTCTCTTACTAGCTCTGCTGTAGATGTTCTTCGTCTCACATTGCTGCAGTCATAACCTGTGGGTAGCCCGCTGTCCTCGGTCGGCCCGAATACCAAAGTGTTAGGCTGGCGTCGGTCATGGTCACTCAGATCTGACGTCAGTACGCAGTAGTTCTTAAGCGCATGACCGACGCCATATCCTTAGTCTTTCTTGCCGCGTGGTCCGAAGCAGAAGCAGCGTTTGCAAGTGCCGTTCGGGGTTCTGAAATTTTCACTTTTTGAGTTTCAGACCGAAGACCAAGTTGGGCTAAGTACCCCGTTGGGGAATATTTTTGTCTTTTCTTGCCTCAGTTAATCCGGATGTCAGAAAAAGTTAATAATTGTATTTCTTGTGGGAAACAGATACCTCATAGGGACTATCACTCTCTCTGTATTCCTTGCTTGGGGCCTGAGCACGACGTAGTCGGGTGTCGCTTTTGCGCTAGATTTAATAAGCGCACCATAAAACGCAGATTAGACTGTGCTAGGCTTGTTTTCGGTAAGCAGTGTAACTACAACATGCCGTCGGATCCTCCGACGCCTGCTACCGCAAAAAAGCGAAAAGATAAATCGTTAAAGTCTAAACAGGATGAGTCGTCCATTGCGGACGCCGGTTCTATGGAATCTACGGTTGAATCTGTGGATCCAGCCGAGGTCTCGGCTGAATCACAGGGGGAACCTTTACTATTACAGGAGTTGGCCTCTCGGGAGTTAGGTCAGGCCGAGGGGGCTTCTCAAGTTTCTGTGGTTCCATCCTTACAAAAGGTTATTAGGCCTTCTGCTTCTGTCACTAAAGGCCCTGCTAAAGCTAGACCTGGTCTTTCTGGTACAGGCATCAGCCCTAGCTCTTCGGGCTCTGTTCCTAAAAAACATATGTTAAAAATGGCAGAGGATTTGATTACTTTAATCAGGGGTTCTATGCCCCCTCCAGAGAAGCGGCCTAGGGTGGAGACAGATTTAGAGGGTTTGGAGCATTCCTCAGATTACTCTGAGTCTTCAGCTGAGGATATTCAGGAATTTCCTCCCTATTCTGATTCGGATGCAGAGGATTCCTGTCCTTCTGCTTCTCCTCCAGAGGATTTTTCTTTTTCTGAAACTTTGCACTCCATGAGGGAGCATTTCAAGTGGGAAGGTCAGGATTTCTCAGATTCTCGTAAGAGGCTTAGGGAATTTTTGTTTTTGCCACATCATAGACCTTTGGCTATTCCCCCTGTTTTAGATGTTGTTCAGGATGTCTTTTCTGAAGCTTCCCTTAATCCTGATTCTTTACCCCCTGCCCCTGTCAAGCCAGACAGGTATTACAGAGTTCCAGAGGCACATAAATATTTGTATAAGAGTCCTAGAGCTGACCCGGAAACTATTATTCAAGGTCCTAAGGGTGTCAGGGCTTCTGTAGTTAAGAATCCAGTTCCTCTGGATAAAGATTCTAGAGCTTTGGATAGGTGGGGTAAAAAAGTGTATACCTCCTCCACGCTAGCTATGAGGGCTTTAAATTGCCAGTTTCATATGCTGAAATATCAGAACTTTCTGTTAGGTCAGTTGAAATCTAAGGTAGATGCTTTAGCTGAGGGTATAGAGTGTAAGGAATTGCAGGACTTAGTTCATGCCTCAGATCAAGTTGGTAAGCATTCCTTGCAGTGTGGCTTCGATGCTCTTCAGGCTTCTTCCAGGGTGGCTGCTACTGGTTCAGTTATTCGTAGGCATGCCTGGCTTAAGGATCAAAATTTGTCAGAGCATGTTAAAGCTCGAATTTTGGATGCTCCTCTTCAATCTGAAGTTCTTTTTGGTTCTCCTGTGGAGTCAGTTTTGAAAAAGATGGAAGACAAAGCTAAGTCTATGCAGACGGTTAAGGTATTTTTGCAAGTGCAGCCCCCTAAGTTTAGCAGGAATTGGCCTGCAAGTGGATGGTCTTACCCTTCTTCCGATTTTCAGTCTAGGGGCAGGTCTAGACGTGGTAGGGGCAGAGCTCACGCTCAGGGTTCTTTCAGACCTAGGACTTGGAGTTCTCCTGCTCAATCTTCTGGGGAGGGCAGGGGTCAGCCTTTTCGTAAACAGACCCAATGACCTGTATCTCCAGCTGCCAGATTCTTCCTGTCTGGCAGCTCCTCTAGGAGGAAAGTTGGCACTTTTCAAACTGAATTGGCATTTGGTCACCCAGGACAAATGGGTGTTGGACATAATAAATCAAGGCTACAAGTTTTATTTTCACACTTTTCCTCCTTTCCAAGGCATGCCAGATGTTCCTCCTCAGCAAAGGCTGGAGGCTCACAAACAAATTTCTTTGCTTTTGCAAATGGGGGCAATCCAGGTGGTACCTCCGTCAGAAGTAGGCCTAGGGTTTTATTCTCGTCTATTCCTTGTGCCAAAGAAAGGAAACACTTGGAGGCCAATTCTGGATTTGTCCATTCTCAGTACATACCTAGACATTCCAAAGTTCAAGATGTTAACTTTACAGCAACTTCTGCCTCTGCTAGGCAAAGATCACTGGCTGGTAACTCTGGATCTCAAAGAGGCTTATCTTCACATTCCTATCAGGCCCAGCTGTAGGAGATTTCTGCGTTTTCGGGCTGGTACTTTTCATTATCAGTTCTCTGCATTGCCCTTTGGCTTATCTACTGCGCCCAGGGTGTTCACAAAGGTTCTGGCTCCTGTGATAGCTTTCTTAAGACTGAGAGGAATACAAATTTATCCTTATCTGGACGATTGCCTGATTCTTGCTCAAGACAAAGACAAGTTACTTCAACATCTACAGTATGTAATGGCAGTTTTAAGGTGCCTAGGTATTCTGTGAACGAAACAAAGTCCAGTCTAGTACCCTCTCAGGACATGTGCTTTCTGGGTGTGAGACTGAATACAGCCTCTCAGATGGCTTTTTTGACCCCGGACAAACAAAGAAATCTTCACCTATACTTCCAGCAATTATCAGTAATGTCCAGGCTGACTGCAAGGATAGTCCTTCAAGCCTTGGGGTTCATGGCATCTTGCATTCTGGTACTTCCCAATGCCAAACTGCATATGAGGAAGCTACAATGGTATCTCAAAAGTGTATGGACTCAACACTGCCACGGTTTGGACACTGTCATTCAGATAATACCTTGCATCCAGAAGGAATTCTTGTGGTGGGCTCAGGAATGTCACCTACACAAGGGACTCTCTGTGACCCGACCAGAGGCGAGTCAGATCTTAACAACGGATGCCTCAGACCTGGCTTGGGGAGCACACTTCAATGGGAAATGGATTCAAGACACGTGGCCTCCCAGACTACAGCATTTGCATATCAACATGAAGGAGATGTTAGCAGTCCAATTTGCCCGGATGGCCTTCAAGGATCTACTTCAAACAGGACAGGTGTTGATTCAAACAGACAACACAACTGTCATGTGGTACATCAACAAGCAGGGGGGAACCCATTCTTACCCTCTTTGCAGACAAGCTATGATTTTGTGGGAGACTGCTCTGAGTTTGCACATCACTCTGCTAGCACGGTTTCTGCCAGGAGCACAGAACTCCTTAGCGGATGTATTGAGCAGACAAATTGTGGATCCCCACGAGTGGAAATTGGATCCTCACGTATTCCAACAGTTGACAGTGGCTTGGGGAACTCCAGACATAGATCTGTTCGCTTCTCCACTAAATTTCCAACTGCCAAAATTTTGCACAAAGATGTTTCACCCAAAAGCTTGGAAAGTGGATGCTCTATCTTTCAGTTGGAACAACCTTCACGTCTATGCTTTCCCTCCTCTGCCTCTCCTTCCCAAGGTACTCTTGAAAGTCAGGCAGGACAAGCCTTGCATGATTCTAATAGCACCAGATTGGCCACGTCAGCACTGGTATCCTCTGCTGAGGAGTTTAGTTCAGGAGCCTCCTTGGCCTTTGCCACCAGTTCCTCACCTGTTGTCTCAGTCAAGCAATCATTTTCTCAATGTCAGGGTACAGTCCCTGCATCTGACAGCCTGGCGTATTCTGTTTTAGACCCTGGGGGGTCTCAGCTTCCTCAGCAGGTTTTGAATGTCATTTTGGAAGCCAGACGGCCTAGTACTAGGAAAGTTTATGCTGATAAATGGAGGAGATTTTTTCTTTGGAGCACAGCAAAGAGCTTTGATGTCTCAGTGCCTAATTTGAGTTTTACACTACAGTACCTTACTGAATTACTGGACAAGGGTTTGTCTTTTTCCTCCGTGAAAGTTCATGCTGCAGCCATTTCTGCTCACTATGATTGTGACCCTCCTTTATTTTCTCACCCTTTGTTTAAACAATTTCTTAGAGGGGCAAAAAACATAAGACCCCCACGTAGAGCTCCTACTCCTTCCTGGGATCTCAATTTTGTGTTGGAAAAGCTTACTTTACCTCCTTTTGAACCTGCAGCTACATCTGAGTTGAAGTTTTTGTCCTGGAAGACTGCTTTTTTGTTGGCCATTACGTCTGCTAGGAGGGTATCTGAATTACAGGCTCTCATGGCATCATGGCAGTTGAACCCTTCCTGATATTCCATAAGGATAGGGTGTCCTTGCGTACTAACCCTACTTTTATGCCTAAAGTTATTTCTAATGTGGCTCTAAACCAGTCTATTCATTTGCCTACTTTTTATGCTGATCCCCAAAATAAAGGGGAAAAAGTCTTGCATTCTTTGGATATTCACAGGCAGTTATGCTATTATTTGAGCAGAACTAAAGAATTCAGGCAGACTCAACAGTTATTTATTTCTTTTGCTTTGGGTTCACAAGGGAAGGCTGTTTCAAAGCAAACTATTTCTAAGTGGATTGGCCATTGTATTGCTTTTTGTTATTCTCATCATGGAAAGGATGTTCCTGCTGGGATCAGACCTCATTCCACTAGGGCTACCACCACATCTACTGCCTTTTTAAGGGGGGTAGCTACTAAGGATATTTTGGAGGCAGCTACTTGGAGTTCAGTGCACACTTTTACTAAACATTACCATCTCCCTCTTTATTCTAAGTCTAGGGCTCGGTTTGCCACTGCAGTTTTACAGGGCATGTTGGCAGCTCCTAATGCTTTTTAGTTTGCCAGCCTCCCTTTACCTTTGCTTTGGGATTCTACCCACAGGTTATGACTGCAGCAATGTGAGACGAAGAACATAGTACAGTTTTGTACCTACCATAAATGTAGATGTTCGAGGATCCACATTGCTGCAGTCCAATTTTCCCTCCCTCCTTCCCCTCTATAGTTTGGGGTTGCTGTGTTTCTTTTGGGATACTTATTATTTAATCCATGTTGGTTGTTGGGTATTTTCTATTTTGGCTATGGCCTTTCCTTTTTAGGCCTTCTGACATCTGGGGCAAGAAAGACTGAGGATATGGCGTCGGTCATGCGCTTAAGTACTACTGCGTACTGACGTCAGCTCTGAGCGACCATAACCGACGCCAGCCTAACACTTTGGTATTCGGGCCGACTGAGGACAGCGGACTACCCACAGGTTATGACTGCAGCAATGTGGATCCTCGAACATCTACATTTATGGTAGGTACAAAACTGTACTTTACCCAGCTATTCGGTAACTCTTCATTGCCTCCTAGTGCCTGTCTTAACTCTTCCCTGAACACCACCTCACAATCACCCTTTTTTAACTTCCACCATTTAATCCTTGGCACTGTGTAGATAGTTGATTAGTAAAAATATTAAATAGCAGAGGTCCTGGAATTGATCCTTGAGGAACTCTCATCTGAATAAGGCATTTGAGGGATGTAGCAGAGTTCCATTTTACAGATTGGAAATGGTTACAGAGGTAGCTAGGAAACCAGGAAATAGTGGTGGGAGATAGTTTTAATAGAGAGAGTTTATCTAACAGTAGAGGATGAGATACAATATCAAAAGCCTTTGAGAGATCAAGAAATAGACAAGAGACTAGTTTATTGTGATCTCTAGCATGTCAGATGGTGTTAATGAAAGAGATGAGGGCAGTAGAAGTACTCTGGCTAGGGTGAAAACCATGTTTAGTAGGGGTGATTAGGTTTTATTGAGTAAGATATTGTAAGATTTGTATGTATACACATTTCTCTTAAGATCTTGGAGAGAGGTGATAGAATTGCTATGGGCCTATAATTAGATAGTTCAGTGGAGTTGCCTCTTTTGTGGATGGGAAGAGTATAAAACTTTTTCCATATGGCTGGAACTTTGGCTTCAGTGATAGATCGATTGATAAGAATAGAGATGGGTAGGGCAATGGATTTGGCAGCTAGTTGGAGGAAGAGTGGAGGGAGACCATCAGTAGATAGATGACATGGTTTAAGTTTGAGAAGCAGAGATTTAATGTAACTGGTGGACATTGTTTTTAAGCAGAAAGCTGAGGAGGTTTTAGAGGAAATGAGGGGGGATTAGAGTTTGGAAGGTTAATAAGTTTACAAATAGAGTCTATGAAGTACGAGTTAAAGTTAGTAGCAACTAGAAGGGCAGAAGATAGTAGGGTTAGGTTAGGGAGAAGAAGGTTTACCAGGATGAAGAATTTGATTGAGTATGCCAGAATGTCTTTGGGTTATGTATATATTTTTCATTGGGATTAGAGTAGTACTTGTCAGTAATGGCTCTCTTAGTAAGGTTATAAAGGTATCTATATTGTTTGAGGTGTGTAGACAGTTTGGTTTTGTTCCAGAGTTTCCAAATTTTGTCCCTTTGAGCCAATAGGGAGCAAGTTGATGGAGTTAGCCAAGGAGGTATATTAGCTTTTATTCTGACAATGCATAAAAGGGCAAGGGAGTTAAGTATGTTAATGAATATGTTGTTAAATTCAGTGACAGCTTTGTCAAGGTGAAGCTGTCTCAGAAAAGACCAGCTGATAGCTGAGAGTTGGGTGTTGGGTGCGTTCATTAGGGTCAGAGTTTTTTAGATTTCGACATGCTTTGCGTTTATGGGGTTTAAGAATGTGAGAACTTAAGCCAAGGACTTTGATAGGGCAGTGGTCACTTAGGGAGTAATGTAGGGTTTCAGGGAAGTGATATTTATGGGAATGTGACACTAGGATCCAATCAAGTATAGATGAATGAGATGTGGATTTAGTTATATAAGTAGGAGTAGTTACTAGTTGGGTGAAATCGTGTAAGTTAATAGAGGTGGAAGAGGATACTGTGGTGAGAGTTGACCAGTTGATGTTGACATCTCCCATGATAATAGTCTAATTGTAGAGGTCAGTGGAGAGAGAGGGAAGAATACTTTCTAGTAATGTGATATTGCCAGGTGGAATGTAGATAGCAGCAATGTTGAGAGAGGTATGGTGATAAATTTTACAGTTCAGCAGGAGGGTGAAGAGGGGAGGGGTAAATTAAAGGGGTTAGGGTAAGGTTATCAGAGTACATAATAGCTACTTCTCCACATTTTTTAGTACAGTCTAGCCTTAGAATGTTATAGCCAGGGGGAAGGATGTCTTTGTCCGGAATATAAGGTTTTAACCAAGTCTCACGAAGTACTAGGATGTCAGGGGAGTGTTGAGAGATCCAGGAATGCAATTCTGCAGTCTTGTTAACTAAGCCTCTCAGGTTAATGGCATAAAGAGAGATGTGTTTTAAAGGAATTTGAGAAAGAGGAGTAAAGTCTTGTGTGGAGAGATTACCAGGGGAAGAGGATAGACTTGGGCCAGGGTTGAGATGAATGTCACCTGCAAGTAACAGGAAGTATAGTGTAGGGGTTAGTTGAGACTTTGGTATATAAAATAGTAAGTATATGGGTATCCAGTTAGGTTAGGTTAGTTTGAATGTGGCATGTTTTGTGATAAGAGGTACAATTTTAGATATAGTGACAAGTGTTATAGTTAAAAAGGAATGAGGGATTTGTGGGAAGAGAATTGGATAGATTGAGGTGGGTGAGAGGAAATGTAGTTTTATGTGATAGTTAAAAGAAGTAAAGTTATAAAGTATAGTTAGAGTAGAAGAAGTTAGTATTGCAAGTAGGAGGGTGTGATGTGACATGGTGAAACTGGGAATAAATGAGGATGTGATTGATAGAATAGGGGAGATGAAAGTGGGAAGGTTGCTGATAAGTAATCTTGTCAAAAAATAAAAGAAATAGAGGATAAAGTATAATGAGTAGAGATACAGGTGGAAATAGAGTAGGTAGATGGAGAGGATGGAAGAAGGAGATTAGATGGTGGTAAATTGAGGGGTGGGGATTTAGGGGGTGTGTTAAGGAAGGCTAGAGTATAAAGGAAATGATGGCAGGGGTGGGTAGAAATGGGGGTAGGGTACGGGAGCGGAGTGAGCCCAAGCGTAGCGAGGGTGAATGGAGCGGGCTGGCTCAGCAGAACAGGTAAATGGTAGTCACAAATGAAAAAAAAGAACAGTAAGTGAAACTGTTATAAGTACTAATCTCTCCTGAAAAGTAAAACAAAAAATCCATTTTTAAATAAATAAATAACACTTTTTCAATTATTTTTTTCAAAATTATTAATAACCTTGTTCACATCTTGATAGATTTTTATTTCTAAATATTTTAGTACGTTTTCCCAGTTATATTTATGTTTATCCTTAAAGTTGCTATCTAGTAAGTGATTTAACACTAAAGTTTTAGTTTTATTACTATTAAATTTCAGCAGTGATACTTCTTGAAACTTTTCAATTTCTTTATGTATTTTTTCAATTGAGTAATTTGAATCTCATATAGCTAGTAAAATTTTATCTGCAAAATGCTGTATTTTAGATTGATTCTCTATTAACAAGGATTATTAATCAAGTTTTTCATTCCTTCTTATACTGTTAGCTAAGAGTTCAATAACTAATGCAAATAGTAGAGGGGACAAGGGCAACCCTTGCTTTGTGCCTTTGTTTAAAGTGAATCCTTGAGAAATGTGAGCTCCAATACCATATACCTGGAATCTCTTTATAGTTGTTTTAATATTCCAATAAATTGCTCTGGAAATGCAAACACTTCTAAAGTTGTAAACATGTAGTCCCAATCTGCAGAATCAAAAACTGTCTCGATATCTAAGCTAATTAGGACCAAGTTCTTGTTCATTCTTTTTGCTGAATCTAAGACCGTTGCTACCCTTCTTATATTATCATATGTTAGTTTACTGACTATAAATCCTGTTCAATCTTTATTAATTCATCTACTGTACCTTTTAATCCTGTAGCAAAAATGGAAGTAAATATTTTATAGTGTAGATTTAATAATGAAATAGGTCTATGTAATGGAAACAAACATATAATCCTTTCCTTGTTTTAGATGAGATTACAGAAAATTTCCATGAGGAGGGAATTATTTTGTCACTCTGAATTATCCTAAACACGTCACTCAAATTCTAACATACTTAATGGAAGCAGACTATATAATTCCATACTTAAACCATCTAACCCTGGAGCTTTACCATTTTTCCCTTTTTTAAAGCGTTAACTTCTATTAGGGTTATAGGCTTGTTCAACAGAAATGTTTGTTGGTCATTAAGTTTATTAGTAACATTTTTTGTTAAATATTTCTCAGTTTTTTTAATCATCAGGATTATTTTTTTGCCTTGATTAAGATCATCATGGATTTTTTTAAAAAATATTAAGCATTTCCTCTATATTTGAAGTAAGTCGATTACTGTGAGGATTTGGGATATTGCTGATTTGAGCCTTTTTGCTCGACATCTTACTTCTATTAGGTAATCTATGTAGATTTTTTTAAATCATTGCATAACTATGCAATCTTATTTTTTGTAAAGATATGCCCACTTTATGCATTAAAACAAATCAACAAAGGGACATCCTATAACATGTGAGAGATGTAACTGTACTATGAATTTGGAATCCATTCTCTCACATAACAACAAACCAGATATAAAACAGGTTGTCAGCATACAGACTTCAACTCTTCCATATAACAAGCTCACAACACATAAACCCACATATGCCGAGGTACTTGCTAGAAGCCTACCTAAACATCAGAGACCTCCCAAGTGCACTACTATATACACTGCAGACCCAAAAGAATCCACTGCACATAATAATACACACAACAGTGTCTCAGCCAGTAAGCCCCGAGGCAAAACACCTCAAAACCAAATGTCTTTGTCACAGGTGACTCCATAGTGAGACACACAGATGTCCCCCTCACCAGGCTGGACAAGGAGAAGATCACAGTCAGTTGCTTGTCAGGTGCCAGGATCCATCAGATCACACATGCACTCAAGTCTTTCAACAACAAGTACCGTTATGACTCTGTCATAGTCCATGTTGGAGTGAATGACTTGAGATGTACCTCACTGGACTATATTAATAGAGACATGACTGAACTCTCAGATTATGTGCCCCAAGCAAGTATGACCCTAGCCTTAAGCAGCAATCTACCTTCACCCAGGATGATGCCTCAATATAAACAAAAAATGATTGACTTCAACAATTGGTTTAGCTTCTGATGTCAGTTCAGGGGGATCCATTGTCTGTCAGCCTGGGAAGATATGGTTGACAGACCACACTGCTTTGCCAGAGATTGTCTTTATCTGTCACCTCTTGGCTTTTGGTTACTGGCAAAGATACTTGCCTCCCCCATAGTGCCTTTTTTAGACAATGTCATAACAGCAAAATTCCCAATGTAAAAAAATCAACTTTAAACAAATTCAAGGTTATACTGTTTAATGCTAGGAGTCTAAATCGAAAACTGCACTCAGTGGAAGCACTCTTACCTTGGAAGATGCTGAGGTCTGTGCAGTCACAGAGACATGGTTCAAGGCTGCAGAGAGCACCCTAAGCCATACAAGGCTATAATGTCTTTCACACGTTCAGACCTCGAAATGAGCATGAAAAAAAACAAAGGCGGAGGTGTATCCATCTTCATTAAAGACAAATACACCTCAAGACTGGTCAAGCTGTACAACTCCCTGGACCTACTCTTAAGTCCAACTAACTGTAGGTAAAACTTCCTTCCATATTGTTGTCAGCTATAGGTCTTCCACCATGAACCACAAGAACCACTATGCCTACCTGGTGCTACTTGAGTCACTCACTCTACAGCCAAACACATTGGCCATAGGTGATTTCAACTATTCTTCCATTGATTAGAAGTCGTATATGAGCACAGACACACCTGCCCTAAGGATCCTGGACTTTAATACAAATGCTCTGGAAGAGAGAGTCTGCACCCCCACAAGGGACTTGAATGTCCTAGACTTGGTACTGAACAGCATAGAGGTTCTCTGCACTACCCCTTGTGTGTTGCCCTCCCTGGTAAGGTCTGATCATAAAGCATTCTCATTTGAAACTGCCCTCGAGCAAAAAGGATGAAACATTTCTCCAAAGCAAACTATAGTCTCCTGAGCGATGGCATAAATAGTTTCAAAACCCCTGCTATCACTGTCACAATGACTGCTATACAGACGTGTACACAAATACCCAGTTAAAACACTTATCCAACTGTATAGACTCAGATGTATCTGAACAGATCAAAACAAGGTTCTTACATAAAACAAGCCACCCTGGTGGACATCAAGCATGAATAGGTTATAAAACAAGACAAAGAAACTAATGTCCAAGAACAAGAGGGCAATGACTCAGCAGAGGAAGGACACCACATCCACAACTTGAACAAGCAAAATGGATATCTTGTAAAGTCCTCTAAAGCCAATTACAAATCTAAACTAGCATCCCTAGCTAAGGATATTCACAAGGCATTATTTAGCTACATCATAAATCTAAAAGGGAAGGCCCAGCATTGTGCCAAACTAGCAGTGGATGGTACCACTCAAACTGACCCTGAGGGCATCAACCTGCTAGTAGACAGATATGGTGCAAACTTCACCCCCTGTCCTCACCAGACATACCCCAAAACTTACTTGTCACCAGTCCTGTACCTAGTATCTCCAAAGTGTAGGTCATAACTGCACTCTCTTTTGCCAAAAACATAGCCTCTATAGGACAGAATAACATCCCAGGCTGCCTACTAAGTGGTCTAAAACAGGATCCAGCAGAACCACTTGGCACTCTCTTTAACCACAGTCTAAGTACTGGCTTTGTCCCAGCAGAAGGAAAACAGCAACAGTAATTCCCTTGCACAAAGGGGGTCCATCAACCGACCCTGAGCGCTGTAAACCCATAAGCCTAACCAGCCTTATCTGCAAGGCAATGGAGAGAATCATTATGGATTTTATCAACAAAGACATAGCTGACCTTCAAACTCTTGACCCGACCCAGTTTGGCTTCTTTAAGGTAGGTCATGCTTATTACGCCTAGTGGACTTCTTTGAGAATATCACCAAAGTCCTGGATGAAGGAAAAACGATATATACAGGGTATCTTAAATTAGCCAAGCCTTTTGATACAATTCCCCACTCAGGCATCATTGAGAAACTCACCAAGCTGTGAATTAATCCATATGTCACTAGATGGGTAGCTAACTGGCTCACCAACAGAACCCTTACAGTCAAAGATGGGGATTCCACCTCTACCAGCAAACCAGTTACCAGTGATGTACCACAAAGATCTGTGCTGGACCTCCTATTGTTTGGAATCTATTTTTCAGAAGTCCAGGTGAAAATAAATGGCCTGTGGCTTACCAGGTTCGCTGATGACTGCAAACTGGGTGCAATCATTCAGTCTCCCAGTGATGCTGACAGTCTGCAAAAAAGGACTTAGACAAACAAAACATTGTTGCCAAAGCCACAGACTTAAAATAAATGCAAATACATTGTCATGCCTTTTGGCAAAGGGGAAGTCCCTGCAAACTGCAACAGTAACAGTACCCCTTTAGCTTAATCCCTTTGGTGAGAGATTTGGAAGTACAGGTTGATAGCAACCGTAACTTCAATCACCATGTACCTACAGTGGTAAGGAAGGCCTTCTCATAAGTAAGGGCATTGCATCCAAAGCTAAGGATGTTATAATTCCCATGTACTCATCCCTTATCAGACCAGTAATAGAGTACAACATTCCCTTCTGTATATACCTCACCAAACACCTGCAGCAGCGGGAGACATCTCAGAGTTCTCTCACCAAGAAAATTCAGGGCCTTCAACATATAACCTACATGGACAGACTGAAAGCCCTGTCACTGTACGCTGTATCTTATAGACTGCTGACAAGTGACTTTTGCCTGCGCTAGAGAACAGTCTTCGACCTTGCCCTAATGGAAATGCTGCACATCTGCAAGTCAAATGTGAAAAGATTCACTTTCTCTAGGGATATTAACCTAGCCTGAAACATTAACAAGACACCTGGAGAGACAGATATGTCTCCCAGAGATTGCCACTCCTCTGGAACAAACTTCCAGTTCACATAAAACAGAGCTCCTCAATGACCCTAGTTAAGTGCAACTTAGACAACTGGATGGGAGACCTGAAATTTATGCAAAATTAAAAGATCAGCACTCAGTAGTCAACAGCAATCATAACTGTTTGTTCCAGCAACAAACCAGTCATCCTATTGTCAGAATGAACAGTCTTTTCGTTTTGCATTGGTTGTATTTTGACTGTATACTATACTGTACTTGCATGTTTTGTGTCTTTAAACCGTAAATTTACCCCAGGGGTGTCACCTATGTCCCTCTTGGAAAAAGGCAGTCAGTGCTGATCATAGACTTGCACTGCAAATATGGACCATACAACTTGGTCAGTAAGGAAACAAATGTATAACATGGCTAGGTATATAAAGACCCTAGGGCCAATAGCCTGGTAACCTCCTATGAACTTGTTAACCTATGAAAACTGTTTGATATTTTGTCATTATTTTTTGTAATGACTTCAGTATTATCAATTTTTTTGTTTGGTGTTCAAACTTCACTTTATGTATTTCATCTTGTATTTTTAACTCTTTATCCTGCTCTTTCATTTTATTACTATCCCATTTTCCCATTCTATCTTTAATATACTTTTTTTAAGGAGTCCCCTAATATGACTTTACTAATGACCATTATCATTCAAAGATGAACAATTCTTGATTTATTCGTTAAGATAACTATTAAATTCTTTTAATTTCATCATATATAACTTTGTAGTAAGTTTAAGTGATCTTTATCCATTCTTGCACCTTTTCCAAGGATCCAGTAAAATTAGCTAGTGTATAAAGTTTTCCATTATATTTATTACTAATGTATACGTTCCTTGGGATCATTAATGGAACCATGACCTTAGGCAGTACAATAGATCTTCTCCAAAGTATAGCAGTTCCTCTCCTCTTTTTGTTAAAGGAAGTAGATAACGTTTTATAACATAAGTTAACTATTGTATATCTTTATTTGTCATGTGAGTATCTTGCAAGAATACAATGTCTCTTGTATTTAATTTTAGATATCTCATTGCTGGTTTCTTTTTGCTACCATTATTTAATTTATTTACATTAATAGATAATATGTTAAAACTATCTGTACTGTGTATTTAAAAAGATTAATTTTAAAAGATAATATGGCACATTTATCCACCATATTACATTAATTTAATTGTATACAAGACTGTAATACATTCCTTCAACACTATCTTAACATTCCACATTTTTGAGTTGTTCATTTCTACAAATAAAACAACTAAAACTCGTAAATAACAAAAACAAGTCTACAACTGTAACTGTATATTTTACTAAGAAAACACAACCTACCAAGGATACCAGAGTTCCTAGTTTGTCTAGTGAATATTCAAATTACTATACTAAATCTATACCTACCAGTACCTAAAAAATCCTCAAAAAAACAGCCACAAGCTACAGTGACTTATTCATAATTAATATAATATTATATATAAGTTTAAAATATAAGA
Organism: Protopterus annectens; assembly: GCF_019279795.1. Taxonomy (NCBI): domain Eukaryota; kingdom Metazoa; phylum Chordata; order Ceratodontiformes; family Protopteridae; genus Protopterus; species Protopterus annectens. The sequence goes on along the minus strand of NC_056739.1, from coordinate 1,024,693,991 downwards.
GACTGTTAATGTAATGTGGTTATGTATTTTGTCATTTAAAACTGTTCCCCCCATTACTACATAAAAGTTTAACAATCCTCTTCTTTTAATCACAAATATCAGATAATCCATCAAGTAGTATACTATATACCTATTCATGTAACAGAAGTATACATTATATATTACATATTCCTAAATTATTTACTCATTCAGCATTATTATAACTAAATCTCTAAACAAATAAGTAGAACAAAGTGGGACCTGAAGAGAGAATGATATCTGTAAACTTACAGGTGACAGGTAATCTTATCATACTAAACTATCATACAAAAGGAAGATCAATGAACATATACATATATGTATTCATCACGCTAAAAAATATACACATATTTTATAGATATAACAAAAGCTATGAATTAATTTTAAAAGTACAGGTGTCTCTATCTCAGAATTGTATAACACTCTTAATATGATAAATATCAAAATATTTTATTAACCTAATTGATAAAAATATATTAATTTCTGATGTCAAATAGAATGTCTTGCTATTTCTATGGAGGAAAAAAAATGCAGTCTGTGTTATATTCAAGACTTACAATGTGCCTAATTCTAATCATGTTCTCCCTTCCCAGGTTCAGACATATTGAAAAATATACTTTGTATCAACATAGATGTACTGATTCTGCAAAATAACACTCAAGTTTCAGCTCTGACTTATGAAATGAGTTATTTCAGGTAGCATTACTGAATCTAATAGCATGCAATATGCAAAAAGCTTCAAAGTTCACATGACCAAGTTTCATATTTTAGCTTTCAGGATATTTTCAAATATTTTTATGTGAGTTCCCATGTAAGTTATATGAGATCTTTTGCATTCATTTTATCTATCTTTCTTATAAGTAACTGGCTATTTGAATGCATTTTTTACTCTTATTTGCCCACTAGTATTCTACTTTATTCATATAACTTTTATTTCTAAAGTCTCCCATCAAAGAGGTATTTAACCATCAGCTCTCTATTAGAGATTACAGTATATATTTCTTAACTTACTGATACTGCTCTTTTAATAATCCCTAACCGGGATAAGCCGAAAGACACAACAACAAGTAGATGTTTTACTCCTTGTGCATATGCATATTATTCATAGGATGTTTATTCTTTTATTAATTCTATTACAAGCAGGCGTGACTCAATATAAAATAATTCCTGCTTGTTTAATTTGAATGTGTGCTTAGCCATTGTGAACTGCTGTTCTGATCTAAGCTTTACATCCTGACATTAGAATTTCATTACAGTCTATGAAAATGACAATTCACAACACACTGTAGATGCTAATTTCTTCTGTATGTTTCTCATTCTTTGTAATTCATTTAAATTGTTCTAATCAGTAACAAACATCTGATTTACTTCCTTCCATTAATATGCACAGTTACAATTAACAACACTACAGCATAATCTAGTAACATTCAGCAAAATGTAAGCAAGTTATATATCGGCAACAAATCAATTTAAAACATTACTGTAGCTTTTGATTTACCAACTCTCAACTTCTAAGAAATGAAAACAAAGATGATATTTTGAGTAGATTTCTCACATATATAATTGAAAAAAAGCAAAAGAAAGTTTATTTATTTTTTCGGACATCAGTGATGAACTTTGACCTAGATTTTCTTTGGAGCAGCTCAAGGCAGGATGCAAGGCAAGCAAGAATCCAACATTCTAATACAAATGGATCATTCTTTTGATGTTCTTCGTGTTTCACTGTTGCAGTCATTACATTTGGGTAATCCTGCTGGCAGGTTGCCCTCAGTCGGCCTGAATTCCAAAGTCTTGGGTCCTGCGTCGGCTGCTGTCACCCCTTCCCTGACGTCAGGTCGTCAGGGGTATAAAAGAAGCAGCTAACAGCATTTTCTTTAGTCTTTCTTGCCGTGCGGTGCCCGATGCAGAGGCAGTTTGCAAGTGCTGGTTGGCCGGCTCCTGAGATTTTCGTGTTCGAATTTGAGATCCAAAGTCTTCATTAAAAGCCAAGTATCCCATTGGGGAAACTTTTTTCTTGCTCCAGACCGATGTCAGAAAAAGTTAATAATTGTATTTCTTGTGGAAAGCAAATACCTCATAAGGACTTTCACTCTTACTGTATTCCTTGCCTAGGCCCTGACCACGACATTTCTAGTTGTCGGTTTTGTGCTAGATTTAACCAACACACTGTTAAGCGTCGGTACGATTTTGCACTAAGCTATTTTGGGCACAGATTTAATTATACAATGCCGTCGGATAGCCATTCAACTACCGGAGTTCACAAGAAGCGCAAAGAAAAGGAAAAAGACAGGCAACCGAGATCCAAAACTGACGACGAAGCTTCTCCTAAGCCAGTCGCCAGTTCGCCGGTTCTCAGTGAGGCACTTTCGCAGCCCCTAATGCCCGCTACTTTGGAGTCGCAGGCCGCTACTGACTCCCAGGTGGAGTCGGTCAGGCCGCTGGAAACTCAAGGTATTGGAGCCTCGAAGACAATTCCCTCAGATGGGTCCAGAGCCTCTGAGCAGGCATCGGCTTCTGAGGGTGTTTTCAGACCTAAACAATTATACATTAAACCGACTACAGTTTCAAAGGCAAAGACTAAAGCACCTTTAAAGGCAAAGAAACAAGTTCACCAGCCACATGGATAGGCCTCCATGCCCAAAAAACAGATGCTCAAAATGGCCAAAGACTTAATTACCTTGATCAGGGGTTCCCAACCCCCTCCTGATAAGAGGCCTAGGCAAGAGACAGACTATGAATCTTCAGATCAGGTTTGCATTTCCTCAGATTCCTCTTCTGATCAAGAATATTCTCTTCCCCCCATGAGGATTCTGATGCTGAAGAGTCTATCCATTCAGCATCTCCTCCTGAGGACTATTCCTTTGGGGAAACCGTGCATACTATGAGGGAGCATTTCCACTGGGAGGGCCAAGATTTTTCAGAATCTAAGAAGAGGCTCAGAGACTTTCTTCTACTTCCTCAACACAGGCCTCTAGCTATTCCACCTGTGTTAGACATTGTAGATGATGTGTTTTCAGTGTCTAGTCTGAGCCCTGACTCCTTACCTCCAGCTCCTGTTAAGCCTGACAGATACTACAGGGTTCCTGACTCTCATAAATTCCTTTTCAAAAACCCTGCTGCAGACCCAGAAACTATTTCTCAGGGTCCCAAGGGGTTAAGGCTTCCACTGCAAAAAACCAACCCCCTCTGACAGAGATTCTAGGGCACTGGATAGATGGGGAAAAAAGATTTACACATCTGCTACCTTGGCTATAAGGACCTTAAACTGCCAATTTCATATGCTCAGATATCAGCAATATGTCATGACACTGCTTAAACAGAAAATGTTGGTAAATTCTGAATGTGCAGATAACAAAGAAATGCAGGATTTATTGCATGCAGCTGAACAAGTTGGAAAGCATACTTTGCAATGTGGTTTTGATTCTCTGGAGGCCTCCTGCAGGGCCGCAGTTATGGGTTCTGTACTTAGGAGGCATGCTTGGTTAAAGGAACACAATCTGCCTGATCATTTCAAACCTAAATTATTAGATGCACCATTACAGCATGATTCCTTGTTTGGTGTTAAGGCAGAAGAGGTGTTAAAGAAAATGGAGGACAAAACTAAATCTATGCAAATGGTCAAAGATTTTTTTTTACAAGTACAGCCACCTACGTTTAGCAGACACTGGCCTACAAAGAATTGGTCCTTTCCAGTGTCAGACAGACCTCAAAGGGGCAGATCCAGATGCCCTAGAGGCAGATCCCAGCCGCAAGGTTCGTACAGGTCTAAACAATGGGGTGCTTCTACCTCCAAAAGTGGAGAAGACAAATCATAACCTTACAGGAAACAGTCCCAATGACTTCCCCCTGCCTGCACCCAGCACTTATTTACTGGCAGCACCCTGGGGGGAAAATAGCACTTTTTTCTCAAAATTGGCACATTATAACTCAGGACAAATGGGTTCTAGACATAGTGTCACAAGGCTACAAGTTTCACTTCCATACCCTGCCAAGGGCAAACGGTTGGCCAGACCTGCCAAAAACTCAATGGACAGAGGCTCAAAAACAAGTTTCATCCCTCATGGACATGGGGGCTATTCAACAAGTGCCACAGCAAGAGCAGGGACAAGGATTTTACTCAAGACTGTTCTTGGTACCCAGAAAGGACAAAGCATGGAGACCAATACTGGATCTATCTATTCTAAACACTTTCCTGGATATTCCAAAATTCAAGATGTTGACCTTGCAGCAGCTTCTGCCCATGCTGGGCAGAAAAGCTTGGCTTGTCACTTTAGACCTAAAAGAGGCATACCTGCATGTCCCAATCAGACAATCATGCAGAAGATACCTCAGATTCAAGGCTGGTTCAAAGCATTACCAATTCTCTGCACTGCCTTTTGGCTTATCTACTGCGCCCAGGGTCTTCACAAAGTGCCTGGCACCAGTAATTGCTTTCTGCAGACAAAAAGGAATACAGATATATCCTTACTTGGATGACTGCCTCATTCAAGCAGAGAACAAGGACATTCTACTACAGCATCTGGTAATTGTGAAAAGACTTTTAACATGCCTAGGGTACACAGTCAACGAACAGAAATCAAAACTAGTACCCTATCAAGAGATAATATTCCTGGGTGCAAGCTTAAATACAACTGCCCAGATGGCTTATCTCACGCCAGACAAACAAAGGCAACTGACTACCTATTTCAAAATGTTAGCAACAAAGGCCCAGTTATCTGCAAGAAAAATTCTGCAGGCTTTGGGCTTCATGGCATCCTGCATCCTACTAATTCCATATGCAAGACTACATATGAGGAAACTTCAATGGTACCAAAAAAGTGTTTGGACTCAACATTGCCACAGCCTGGAAACTATACTCTCATTCCCTGCCTGCAACAGGAGTTCTGATGGTGGGCAATGGCTTGTCACCAAAACAAGGGACAGCCATTCACATTACCCCCAGCCATGCAGACACTAACAACGGATGCATCAGATTATGCCTGGGAGGCCCACATAGCAGGAAGATGCATTCAGGGCACATGGACCTCAAACCAAATGCATCTACATATCAATCAAAAAGAGATGCTAGCTGTTCAAAATGCCCTGACAGCCTTCAAGGACCTACTTCATCCAGGTCAACTACTGATAAAGACAGACAACACCACGGTGATGTGGTATATAAACAAGCAGGGGGGAACACATTCTTACCCCCTTTGCAGACTAGCCATGACTTTGTGGGACACAGCTTTGACTTACCAAGTACATCTGCAGGCACAATTCCTGCCAGGAAGGAAAAATACTCTGGCAGATGAACTAAGCAGAAACCTCATGGATCCCCGTGAGTGGCAGCTGGATCCACAAATCTTCAGCATGATAACAAGGATATGGGGATGCCTGGACATAGATCTATTTGCCTCTCCTCACAACTACCAACTAACAAGATTCTGCACAATTATTTATCACAGACAAGCATGGAAAGTGGATGCCCTATCCTTCAGCTGGAAAAACCTATCGGTATACGCCTTTCCCCCTCTGCCTCTCCTCCCCAAGGTACTCCTAAAGGTCAAATAGGAGAAGCCAAAGATGATACTGATTGCCCCAGACTGGCCCCGCCAGCACTGGTACCCAATCTTAAGGAGCTTGTCTCAATGCCCAGCTTAGACCTTACCTCAAGCACCTCATCTACTGTCCCAGCAAAACAATCAGATCCTGCACAGCCAACTCAGGACTTTAAACCTGGCAGCATGGCTGTTAATGTAGTCATACAAAACACACCTCTCAGCAAAGCTGTGATGGATGTCATTTTGGAAGCCAGAAGACCTAGTACTAGAAAATCTTATGCTGGAAAATGGAAGAGATTCTGTGCTTGGAACCAGGAACAAGGAACAGATACAGCTGTGCCAAATATTCCTCGGATTTTTACAATACTTAACTGATATGCTGGACAAAGGCCTTTCTTTCTCATCTATTAAAATTCATGCCTCTGCCATTTCAGCTCATTACAATGCAGAGCCACCAATCTTTTCTCATCCATTATTAAAACAGTACCTCAGAGGAACCAAAAACTTAAGGCCCCCAAGGAGATCACCAATGCCTGCATGGGACCTCAACTATGTCTTGGAAAAAATCACCCTGCCTCCTTTTGAGCCAGCTGCTACTGCTGATTTAAAGTTTTTATCTTGGAAAACAGCTCTGCTCCTAGCAATAACTTCTGCAAGACGAGTTTCAGAGCTACAGGCACTCATGGCTGTGGAACCTTTTATCATTTTTTATCCAGACATAGTCTCCTTGAGGACAAACCCAACATTTATGCCTAAGGTGGTGTCCAGTGTGGCTCTTAACCAAATCATTCATCTGCCAACTTTTTATCCAAATCCACAGAACAAGGGGGAAAGAATTCTGCATTCTTTGGACGTGCACATACAACTTAGATTCTACTTGAACAGAACCAGAGTTTTCAGAAAGACAGAGAAATTACTAGTGGCATATGCTGCAGGATCACAAGGAAAGGCCATCTCAAAGCAGACTATTTCAAAGTGGATAGGCCACTGCTTTTGATGTTCTTCATCTCACATTGCTGCAGTCCTTACATATGGGTAGTCCGCTGTCCTCGGTCGGCCCGAATACCAAAGTATTAGGCTGACGTCGGTCATGGGCGCTCAGATCTGACATCAGAGCGTCAGGGTATAAAAGCACATGACCGACGTCATATCCTCAGTCTTTTTTGCCGCATGGTCCGATGCAGAAGCAGCGTTGCAAGTGCCGTTCGGCATTCTGAAATTTTCGTATCTGAGTTTCAGACCGAAACCAAGTTGGGCTAAGTACCCCGTTGGGGAATATTTTTGTTTTTTCTTGCCTCAGTTAATTCCGGATGTCAGAAAAAGTGAATAATTGTATTTCTTGTGGGAAACAGATACCGCATAGGGATTATCACTCTCTTTGCATTCCTTGTTTGGGACCGGACCACGACGTAGTCGGGTGTCGGTTTTGTGCTAGGTTTAATAAGCGCACTATAAAAAGAAGGTTAGATTGCGCTAGGTTAGTCTTTGGTAAGCGGTGTAATTATAATATGCCGTCGGATCCTCCGACGCCCGCTTCCACGAAGAAGCGCAAAGACAAATCCTTGAAACCTAGACAGGTTGATTCGTCCGTCTCGGACGCCGGTCCTGCAGAAACTACAGTGGAGCAGGTGGATCCGGCTGAAGTTTCTGTTGAGTCTCAGGGGGAAACTTTGATTTTGCAGGAGGTAGCCTCACAGGAGTCAGGTCAAGCTGAAGGGGCCTCTCAGGTTACTGTTCTCCCTTCTATGCCTAAGGTGGTTAGGCCTTCTGCTACTATTTCTAAGGCTTCTTCTAAGGGCAGGTCTGTTTTGCCTTCCTCTGGTGTCCCTCCAGGTACTTCAGGGTCTGTGCCTAAAAAGCACATGCTTAAAATGGGAGAAGATTTGATTACTTTAATTAGAGGTTCTATGCCCCCTCCTGATAAGAGGCCCAGGGTGGAGCCAGAGTTGGAAAGTTTGGATCAGGCCTCAGATGACTCAGACTCTTCTGCTGAAGATATTCAAGATTTTCCCCCTTATTCGGATTCTGATGCAGAGGATTCCACTCCTTCTGCTTCTCCTCCAGAGGATTTTTCATTTTCAGAAACTCTGCATTCCATGAGGGAGCATTTTAAGTGGGAAGGACAGGATTTCTCTGATTCACGGAAGAGGCTTAGGGAATTCTTGTTTTTACCACAGCATAGACCCTTGGCTATTACTCCTGTTTTGGATGATGTTCAAGATGTTTTCTCGGAGGCTTCCCTTAATCCAGATTCTTTGCCTCCTGCGCCAGTTAAACCGGACAGGTATTACAGGGTGCCTGAGGCTCATAAATATCTGTATAAGAGTCCTAGGGTGGACCCAGAAACTATTAGTCAGGGGCCTAAGGGTGTTAGAGCTTCTGTTGTAAAGAATCCGGTTCCTCTAGATAAGGAAGCTAGAGCTTTGGATAGATGGGGTAAGAAGGTGTATACCTCTTCTACTTTAGCAATGAGGGCTTTAAATTGCCAGTTTCATATGTTGAAATATCAGAATTTCCTCCTTTCTCAGCTGAAATCTAAAGTGGATGCTTTGGCAGAGGGCATAGAGTGTAAAGAATTGCAGGATTTAGTACATGTCTCTGAACAGGTGGGTAAGCATTCTTTGCAGTGTGGTTTTGATGCTGTACAGGCCTCTTCTAGGGTGGCTGCCACTGGTTCAGTTCTTCGTAGGCACGCCTGGCTTAAGGATCAGAATTTGTCCGAGCATGTTAAAACTAGAATTCTGGATGCCCCTTTACAGTCTGAAGTTTTGTTTGGTCCCCCTGTGGAGTCTGTTTTGAAGAAAATGGAAGACAAGGCTAAGTCCATGCAGACTGTTAAAGATTTTTTGCAGGTGCAACCTCCAAAGTTTAGTAGAAATTGGCCTACTAAGGGGTGGACCTACCCTTCTGCTGATTCTCAGTCTAGGGGTAGATCTAGACGTGGCAGGGGCAGAGCTCACAGTACATTTAGGCCTAGAACTTGGAGTTCACCTGCACAATCTGCAGGTGAGGGCAGGGGCCAATCCTTTCGTAAACAGGCCCAATGACCTGCATTTTCAGCTGCCAGATTCTTCTTCCCTGGCAGCTCCTTTGGGAGGAAAGTTAGCACTCTTCAAGCAAAACTGGCTTTTAGTCACCCAGGACAAATGGGTATTGGACATTATAAACCGAGGCTACAAGTTCTATTTCCATACATTGCCTCCTTTCAAAGGCATGCCAGACGTTCCTCCTCGGCAAAGGATAGAGGCTCACAAGCAGATTTCTTTACTTCTTCAAATAGGAGCTGTACAGCCAGTTCCTCTGTCAGAAGTGGGACTAGGATTTTATTCTCTCCTGTTTCTAGTACCAAAGAAAGGGAACACGTGGAGACCAATTTTGGATTTATCTATCCTCAACACTTATCTGGACATTCCAAAGTTCAAAATGCTGACGTTACAACAGCTTTTACCTCTGTTGGGAAAAGATCACTGGATGGTAACTCTGGATCTCAAAGTTGCTTATCTTCATGTTCCTATTAGGCCCAGTTGCAGGAGGTTCCTGCGTTTTCGGGCTGGAAATTTACATTATCGGTTCTCTGCATTGCCCTTTGGCTTATCTACTGCGCTCAGAGTGTTCACAAAGGTTCTGGCTCCAGTGATAGCCTTTTTCAGGTTAAGAGGAATACAGATTTATCCTTATTTGGATGATTGCCTGATTATTGCACAACACAAAGACGAATTTCTGCATCATCTACAGTATGTGATGGTAGTGTTAAGATGCCTAGGGTATTCTGTGAACGAAACAAAGTCCAGTCTAGTACCCTCTCAGGACATGTGCTTTCTGGGTGTGAGACTGAATACAGCTTCCCAGATGGCCTTTTTGACCCCGGACAAACAAAGAAGCCTTTCTCTTTATTTCCATCAAATGTCTCTACAGTCCAGGCTGACTGCAAGGACAGTCCCTCAAACCTTGGGGTTCATGGCATCTTGTATTCTGGTGCTTCCCAATGCCAAACTGCATATGAGGAAGCTTCAATGGTATCTCAAAAATGTATGGACACAACACTGCCAAGATCTAGACACTGTCATTCAGATAATACCTTGCATTCAGAAAGAATTTTTGTGGTGGGCTCAGGAATGTCACCTAAACAAGGGACTCTCTGTGACCCGACCAGAGGCGAGTCAGATTCTAACGACAGATGCCTCGGACAAGGCTTGGAGAGCACACCTCAATGGAAAATGGGTGCAAGACACGTGGCCTGTCAGACTTCAACATTTGCATATCAACTTGAAGGAGATGTTAGCAGTCCAATTTGCATTGATGGCTTTCAAGGATTTACTTCACCCAGGACAGGTATTGATTCAAACAGACAACACTACTGTCATGTGGTACATCAACAAGCAAGGGGGAACCCATTCTTACCCTCTTTGCAGGCAAGCGATGATTTTGTGGGAGACTGCTCTCAGTTTACACCTCAATCTTCAGGCAAGGTTTCTACCAGGAGCACAGAACTCCTTAGCGGATGTGTTGAGCAGACAAATTGTGGATCCTCACGAGTGGAAACTGGATCCTCATGTGTTTCGAAAGTTGACAGTGTTATGGGGGACTCCAGACATAGATCTGTTCGCTTCTCCACTAAATTACCAGTTGCCAAAGTTTTGCACAAAAATGTTTCATCCCACAGCTTGGAAGGTGGATGCTCTATCATTCAGTTGGAGCAATCTTCATGTCTATGCCTTTCCACCTCTGCCTCTCATTCCCAAGGTACTCCTGAAGGCCAGAATAGACCAGCCATCCATGATTCTGATAGCGCCAGATTGGCCTCGACAGCACTGGTACCCACTACTGAGGAGTTTGGTACGGGAGCCTCCATGGCCTCTGCCTTTGATTCCATCTTTTGTCTCAGGAGGGCAATCACTTCCTCAATGTCAAGATTCAGTCTCTGCATCTCACAGCCTGGCATATTCTGTTTTAGACCCTGGAGGGTCTCAGCTTCCACAACAAGTTTTGAATGTTATTTTGGAGGCCAGAAGGCCTAGTACAAGGAAAGTTTACGCTGATAAATGGAGGAGATTTTTTCTTTGGAGCAAAGCGAAGGACTTTGATGTTTCCAAGCCTGATTTAAGTGTTTCTCTTCTTTATCTTACTGAGTTATTGGACAAGGGTTTGTCTTTCTCCTCGATAAAGGTTCATGCTGCAGCCATTTCTGCTCACTATGACTGTGACCCTCCTTTATTTTCCCATCCTTTGTTTAAGCAATTTCTTAGAAGGGCAAAGAACATAAGACCCCCACGTAGAGCTCCTACTCCTGCTTGGGATCTCAATTTTGTGTTGGAAAAGCTTACTCTACAGCCTTTTGAGCCTGCAGCTACTGCCGAGTTGAAGTATTTATCATGGAAGACTGCTTTTTTGTTGGCCATTACCTCTGCAAGAAGGGTTTCTGAATTACAGGCCCTTATGGCAGTGGAACCTTTCCTGATTTTTCATAAGGATAGGGTAACTTTGCGTACTAATCCTTCCTTTATGCCTAAAGTGGTTTCTAGTGTGGCCTTGAACCAAACTATTCATTTGCCTACTTTTTATGCAAACCCCCAAAATAAAGGGGAGAAGATTTTGCATACTTCGGATATTCACAGGCAGTTACGTTATTATTTGAGCAGAACCAAGGGGTTCAGGCAGTCTCAGCAGTTGTTTGTTTCTTTTGCTTTGGGTTCTCAGGGAAAGCCTGTTTCAAAACAAACTATTTCTAAATGGATTGGGTTTTGTATTTCTTTCTGTTATTCCCATCATGGTAAGGAGATTCCGGCTGGAATCAGACCTCATTCCACTAGAGCTACTGCCACTTCTACTGCCTTTCTAAGGGGGGTAGCTACAAAAGATATTTTGGAAGCAGCTACTTGGAGTTCAGTGCATACTTTTTCCAAGCATTACCACCTTCCTCTTTATTCTAAGTCTAGGGCTGGATTTGCCACTGCAATATTACAGGGTATTTTAGCAGCCCCTAATGCTTTATGATTTTGCCATCCTCCCTTTACCTCTGCTTTGGGATTCTACCCATATGTAAGGACTGCAGCAATGTGAGATGAAGAACATAGTACAGTTTTGTACCTACCATAAATGTAGATGTTCGAAGATCCACATTGCTGCAGTCCAATTTACCCTCCCTCCTTCCCCTCTGTAGTTTGGCATGGTTATATGGTTTGGGTGATGGTTGTTGTTGGGCATGTTTTTGGGAGGTATCCTGTTTTTGGGCTGTGGCCTTTCTTTTTAGGGCCTTCTGACATCTGGGGCAAGAAAAGACTGAGGATATGACGTCGGTCATGCGCTTTTATACCCTAACGCTCTGATGTCAGATCTGAGCGCCCATGACCGACGTCAGCCTAATACTTTGGTATTCGGGCCGACCGAGGACAGCGGACTACCCATATGTAAGGACTGCAGCAATGTGGATCTTCGAACATCTACATTTATGGTAGGTACAAAACTGTACTTTTCTTCTACTTATACCATGGAAAGCCAGTGCCTAAGGGCATTACACCACATTCCACCAGAGCTACAGCCACTTCAGCAGCCTTTCTCAGGGGAGTACCAACCAAGGACATTTTAGAGGCAGCTACTTGGAGTTCAGTGCACACCTTTACAAAGCACTATCATCTGCCACTCTACTCTAAATCCAGGGCAGGCTTTGTCACTGCAGTTCTGCAGGGTCTCATAGCCGCTCCTAATGCTGTTTAGCTCCAGCCTCCCAACCATAGCTTTGGGAATCTACCCAAATGTAATGACTGCAACAGTGAAACATGAAGAACATAGTAGAGTTGTGTACACTTACCATAAATGTAGATGTTCGAGTGTATTCACTGTTGCAGTCCAGGTTACCCACCCACCATCCCCCTTTTCTTCTGATGGAACTTATCTTTCCTTCTCTGATTTATACAACCTATGTGGTGTATTTGCTTGTAGATGAAGGTAAAGTTTATATTGGTGCATGCAATTTTATACATAGATATAAATTTTGGCTACCCTTTTAGGGGGCACCTGACATCTGGGGCAAGAAAAACTAAAGAAAATGTCGTTGACTGCTTCTTTTATACCCTTGATGACCTGACGTCAGGGAACGGGCGGCAGCAGCTGACGCAGGACCCAAGACTTTGGAATTCAGGCCGACTGAGAGCAACCAGCTAGCAGGATTACCAAAATGTAATGACTGCAACAGTGAATACACTCGAACATCTACATTTATGGTAAGTGTACACAACTGTACTTTCCATGCTTATTTTAGTGTTACTTGCTTCATAAATAACATGTGAAATGAATGTGTTATACAGGAACAAAGAAAACAAAATCTCCATTGTTTTAAAATTTTTAATTAGCATATTATTTAGATCTGACATTCAGTTAACCCAGCAATGCATATACTAAGCAAAGTTAAACAAATAAAATGCTTAACTTATATAGTCTTAAGGTTGCCAATTCCGTTGCATATAATTTAATGATATTCTCTTACAGGAAGTATTTTTTTAACATTTATAAATACATTTATAAGTTTAGTTAAATAAAATACATTGTCTTTCACTGTAAATGTAGTAAAACAGTAAAACTAACCATATATAGTCCTTATCATGAAAAATGTTTTAGCTTAAAATATTAATACATACTTACATATGTTTTGAAGTTTAAAGTGCAGTACAAGGATTTAACTTAAAGGGTAGTAAGTAGATTGTTTCAGGAATAAGTCTGTCTGTAACCAGAGAGTAAAAGTCACTTGTTTTTAAGCTTTTTAAGTTTAAAAACATTTTCCAGGAATTCAGTAATTTGTGTGAATAAATGTTTGCTTCCTTACTTATTTCAATTATTTTAACCTTGGTTGGAATCCCTTTGAATGTGTTTTTTTTTATATATTTGTAATCATTTAAAATAAAGTAAAATGTTATTGTCTGTATTTGACCATTCCTCTTTCATTTATCAGCCACTAGTGCCCAAGAACGTTGTATTGTACCTTGATTCTCCCTGTGCACAACAGAATTAATGCAACCTTAGTAAGCTGATATGTTATTTTATAAAGCCTGTTGCTGTGTCTTGATTTTCCATGATCAACCACATTCAGCTGAAAGAATGCAGCCTCCAGATGCTAAAGCTTTCCACAGTACTATGACATCCACATCCACATCAACATGCAGACACTGCACCAACTTATATATATAAACATGTAAAGTGAGAAATTTCATAGCCCGTATTTGGCTGTTTCTTCTATGTGAGCAGTAAAAATAATATATATGTCTGATGACAAAGGTGTTGTTTGCACAGTTAAAGTAATACAGGCTTGGGTAAGGTGACATATGTATGATTGAGTTAATGCAGCCTTAAGAAGCTAAGCTAGGCTGTGAGTGGTAGCATTAATGCAATCAGTAGATGCTAATTGTGGTTTGTGTGATAAAATTAATTCAACTTCCACATGATATTTAGTGTACCATAACAATTAATACAGAGGGAGGGGTGGGAAACTGGTTTTACTTGAGGTGAATTGAAGCATTTTGATTTGCACTATGATGGTGGTGAAGCAACACACATTTTAAAATGACTTCAGGAAAGCAGTGTATAGTATTGCGGTATTTATAAAAAAAAAAAAAAGGACAGTTCAGTTAGTAAGCTGATCTGCACATAGGTGAAACAGTGCTACCTTTTTCTGTGATTAAAACAATGCACTCACCCGATACTAAGCTGTTCTGTGGGTCAGTAGTCTCAGGTACTGTTCTGTGAATGGCAGATCTGCTGCAGAGTGGAGTAGGAACCTTACCATTATTGTTGCTTTAATAGTAAACTTGTGTTACTCGTAATAGTGCCATGACATTTTGATATTTTATTCATTTGTATACTCATTTTCCTTCGTGTATGGTTGTTTGAATACTGCTTTACTGAAGCATTTCTTCTACAAAAGTAGTATGTTGCACTTGAACATGTGTGCAAGTCAACACATTAATATAATGAGGAGACAATATAAGGGATAGATATGTATGAAGAACTTTGAATGGGTAGAAAGCACCCAGGCAGTATAAAATAAAAGCACTTTGGCACAGATTAGGTGCTCTGCAGGTGTGCATAAAAGTCTGGCACTTTGGCACAGATTAGGTGCTCTGCAGGCATGCATAAAAGCTAGCACTTTGGCACAGATGTCATTGTTGTGAACTGCTAATGCATTTAATCATTTCTCACTAGATTTCATACTATAGTCTCTGTTTGCATACTGTATTGTTGTTGTCAAGTCACTTAACTAGGTAATGTTTCCCTGGTCAGCCATTTCTGAAAAAAAGGTATCTCTGCATAGTGGGCTTGAAAACTCTGAAAAAATATAATGTGGCAAAACAAGAATAGGAAAAGTGTCATAGATTCATGGATTCATAAATATTCCAGGGCTGCTGAGACTTTTGACTGTTTACCCCTTGTCAGTCAGTCAGTCTTGGAGTAAATTTGTGGATAGCCCTCTAGGCAGCTATGTTTATGTTTTAAGAGGGGCTTTGGATCTACTATATAATTTAAGCAGTCTCTTTCTTCTGTTGCAGTTTATTTATGATGGTGGACCACCAAGGGGTTTGATTTTGAATTTCCTGTGGTACTTGACTCTAGTGGTGAGAGCTAGTTTTATGCATTTTTCTAAACTGATATAGAATTTCTCAGTGAAAGGAACAATGCAGTCATAAGTGAATTTTTTATAGAGTATGTTGAGACTGGTACATTTGTAGTCCTTAAATTCAGTTTGCTGTATGGACTTTTGGGACAGATCTTATAATAGGTTCATAGGTAAGTAGTAGGCTATCTGCCCAAGGGCATTTATAAGCCTAGCCAGTGTTGGCTTTAGCCACCCCCTTAGATTAGTTCCCTGTGCCTCTGACCAGCAGAGTCATTAGTTCCCTGCACCTCTGTCCAGCAGAGCCACTGCAGTGATCCCTGGGGTAAATTTTCTGTTTCCCATCCACCTGTCAAGGTTTCTCTTGAAGAGTGCTAGTGAGGGACTCTGCCTGATGTATACTGGAATTTTGTTCCAAAGCATGGGGAGTCTCTGGATCAAGAATCTATCCCTCCAGCATGTCCTGTTTATCGTTGTGGTACGGTTTATATCCCTAGAGCGTGTGGCTCTCAGGGATTTGTTTTTTTAGGTGGAGATATTCCATCAGTTCTGGGTTGGACATGGCCTTGTATGTCAAGCAGGTATCACCTCTGAGTATGCAACCGAGTGCAGCTAGACTTTCTTTAGTCGGGCTGCATAGGTCATCTGTTTGAGGCCAGTAATCCTCTTGGTGAAATACTTTTGTGGTCTTTCCAGCTAATGCAGGTGTCTTGAAAGGTGCATCCCAAATGGGGCGTTGTATTCTATAATGGGTCTAATAAGTGATGAGTAGAGAGACACAATAACCTCCTTTGTTCTGGATGAGAACCCTCTTGAGATTAGGTGGGACACGTAGAACGATTTTCTAACCACCTTGGCAATATGGTTATCAAAGGAGATATTGCTATCTACTTGGGTCCCCAGATCCCTTATTACTTTTTCTGTATTTAGGGGACTACCACCTATGTGGTAGTTCACGGGTACTTTGTTTTTTCCAAAGGGGATGACTATGCACTTTTTGGCATTCAGCTTGAGGCCATGATTTTGACACCAGGTATCCATCTCAGTAAGACCCTTCTGGAGGGTGTCTGTATCAGCCGGAGAATCAATTATGGCCCCTAGTTTGCAGTTGTCTGTGAACTTGGTCAGCCAAAGTCCTCCTGTGCTTGCCTGTACCTCTGAGAAGTATATACCGAACAGGAGGGGTCCTAGGACTGAGCCCTGGGGGACGCCACTTGTAACTGGTTTAGAGTCGGACCTAGAGTCTGCAACTCTCACTGTGTGGGTTGTGTCCGTGAGCCAATTTGCAACCCATCTTGTGATGTAGGGGTTAATGTTCAGGTTGGTGAGTTTGTCTATAATACCAGAAAGGGGAATAGTGTTGAAAGCCTTTGCGAGGTCTAGGTAGGCTGTGTGGACCTCCTTACCCTCATCTAATGCCTTGGTAACTGTCTCAAAGAAGTCCACCAGGTTTAGGAGGAATGATCTGCCTTTAACAAAGCCAAACTGGGTGGGTCCAAAGTTTGGAGGTTCCCAGTGTCTCTGTTAATGAGTTCCATGATGATGCGCTCCATAGCCTTGCAGACCAGGCTAGTCAGGCTTATAGGGCGATAGTTCCCAGGGTCCGTTGTGGTGCCACCTTTGTGGAGTGGGATAACTGGTGCTGTGTGCCACTCTGTGGGTATGTAGCCTGTAGAGAGGCTGAGTTTGAACAGTGTGTTTAGGTGAGGGTTTAGTTCATTTTGGAGCTCTTGTAAGACACAGTCTGGGACACCGTCCGGTCCCATTGAAGCTGTGTTTTTGGCTTTGGATAGAGCTGTTTTAACCTGTGTGTCTGTGATTGCCAAGGCCTTACATTCTTCTGGTATGGTTATGGGCCCTTTAGGGGGTGAGAGGGGTGTGAAGTTTGCACTGAACCTATCTGCCAAAATGTTGGCGATATCAGTCGGTTCTGTGTATTTTGTGCCATTCTGCACCAACTCAGAACAGATCTGAGAGTTTCCACTTAGGGTCTTGACATAGCTAAAGAATGTTGTGTGGCTAACTTTGGAGTCCTTGGCCTTTTTTCTTTCAATGCTATCCTTGGATGATTTAATGAGGGATCATAGTTTCTTGCTGATGCTGATCAGGGATGTCTTTCCTTCTAGGAATTTTGCTCTTATCTGTACTAGTTTCCTCCTCCTATTGTAGAGCCTGTTTATGGCAGGGGTCCACCAGACTGGTTTCCTTTTCTTGGAGGAGTGAGTCTTGGTTTTACTTGGGATAGCATGATCCATGCATTCCTGCAGATGATCATAGAGTGCCTTTGTATAGGTTTCAGCAGCTTGGACAGCATTGTCCATTGGCGTGGGGGCTGTGAACCTTTCCACCTCGGTCTTAAGCAACGTGAAGTTTACTTTTGAAAGGTTTTTCATAGTGGTTTCCTTGATTGGGGCTGGGGGCAGAAAGTGAATATCCAGAGTGATTAGTCTATGGTCTGATCTAACCAGCGAGGGGTTGACATCAGGTGTGGAACACCGGTCGTCCATGTTGGTGATGACCAGGTCCAATATGTTGTTCCCTCTGGTGGGGGTGTTGACCAGTTGATTCAGGGCGTACGAGTTTATAAATTCTAGGAAGCGTTGGGCAAGGGAGTTAGTACCTGAGTAGTTCTCCCAGTTAATGTTTGTGTAGCTGAAATCATCCAGTGTTAGGGTGTTTGGTAGGAACTTCATATGGTAAGGAATACCAATGGATTATTCGGCTGGGAGCTGACCATCCTCCGGGTATTAATAACACTGTTAGTATTAAGCCAATTCTTACTAAGTTACAGTGTACTAGGTTATGATTTAATGAATATTAATGCACTATTTGGTTGTTAATTAGTATGTTTTAGATAACTATATTAGGATTATGTCTTAATGTATTGGGTCATTATGTTTTTTATCATGTTTTTTTATTATTGTTATGTGCTTATTTTTTGCTTTAAGATTTTAATGTGAATATTTGTCACATGATTTTGGCTGCGGTCATGTGTGTATGGGCTTTCCTATATAAGCGAGTGCTTTTTATCTGACTGTATTCAGTATTGAGAAAGGGTTCTACCCGAAAGCTTTGCATTTTTTCTATAAAGTCTCTTTATCCAACGTGTTTTGTGTTTTTTGGAGCTTCCTTCAGCTTTCTACGTTGTTTTTGCAGGAACTTCATATTTCACAGTGTCTCCAGAAATGCGGAATCGGAGTCCTGGGTCATAGTGGGTGATCTGTAGCAAGCTTTTGGATAGCAGTTTTACCCGTTGTTAGTTGCACTTGGATGATCTCTGATACATTGTGCTGCGCGACTAACTTGGAGGTGTGAGTATCCTTGATGAATATGGATACACCCCCGCCTTTTGTGTTTCGGTCCGGGTTCTGTGGCTGAAAGGTATGGTATGAGTTATAGCCTGGTAGTGCTGGGGTGCTCTCAGGAGCCTTAAACCAGGTTTCTGTTACTACAAAGATATCGATGTTCCTCCATATGGAGGAGTGCCTCAAGTGCATGCATTTTGAGGTTTAGACTTCTGACGTTGAGTAGCATTACCATCAGTTTTTGATTACTTGTGCGAAATACCCAAAATAATTTGGGTCTGTATCATATCATCGAACGTAATATTTAGCAAATGCTTATTAGTAAAACACTAAATAGCGAACGTTCATTTAAGCTAAATATTTTACTAGGAAAACAACTGTTCAGCCGTAATCGGGGATTTGCCTTCTTCCCCACTGTAGTGCAATCTCAGAGTTGGTATATTTAGTTAGGTGGGTTGCGGGGGACATAGCACCTCCCCCCACTATGATGGTTTTGTTTGATGATGCTTTTCTGTATTTCGCTGAGTTGGCCAACTGGTTTTTAACCCAGTGAAATGTTTCAATTAAACGAACATTCACTATTTAGTGTTTTCGCTTATTAATGTTCGACTAATAATCATTCGCTAAGTAGTATATTTGAGACCCAATAATTCTTGGTAGTTCACATTGGAATTCTAGTGGAGGTGCTTATTTTTGCTGCTTTCTTATATGCATTTTATAAGTATGCATGTAACTACTACTGATATCTGAAATGGTCATTATTTGTGTGCTTACTGGAGGAAATAGTCCATGTGCTGTGCTTTGGTAGCATAGCTAGGAACATCATTCTGCTGAGCTTGGGTTCACATCTTTGCTGATATACTTTTTTCCATATGAAGTCCCCTTACGAGTTTGTAGATGTCCTTCTGTTCCATTGTTGCAGTATTCTACTAGTGGGTTTACCCTTCTTCCAATCAGGTTGTCCGGCTAGGTTTCCAAAGATTTTCAGTCCCTCTTGGTGCATCAGACATCTGACGTGGAGGCAGGAATGTGGGCCATAAAGGTGACATCTGCATGCACCAGCCCTCAGAACCTTTCAGTTGCCAGCCGTACGCCAGGTGTTGCTGCTACTTGTGGACGTCGGATCTGAATCAGAGCTAAGTACCCTGTTGGGGATTATTTCAGTCCTTTTTGTATAATTTATAATCTGTTCATGTCTGGTAAGAGTAAGCGCAGATTCCCCATAAAGACACCCACGGCCTGTGTCTTTTTTGTTTGGGTAGGGAACACCATTATAAGAACTCCGTCATCCTCCAATTCTTTCATCCATAAGACCCTTCGTTGCCATTTACAGGCTCTTAATTTGTGCCGCAAGAATCAGCATTTAAAACAGATTGCGCTAGGTATGGAGGCC
This sequence comes from Protopterus annectens, assembly GCF_019279795.1. Classification (NCBI taxonomy): domain Eukaryota; kingdom Metazoa; phylum Chordata; order Ceratodontiformes; family Protopteridae; genus Protopterus; species Protopterus annectens. Next base: position 1,024,674,134 of record NC_056739.1, on the reverse strand, counting down.
GGCTCTGACGCCCTGTCCAAACTGCCAAGGAAGTGGGCCAAGTCCATGCAGCCTACTACTTCCACTGCACCTCTCTCTGCCACTTCTCAGCCTGTATCTATCGTCAGCTTGGATGTGGACCCAGTATCTGCCACAGAAGGTACAGCCAGTACCTTACAGGAGGCTGCACAATCTAGAGTGGATGACATGTCCAGGGAGGATATACCGGCGCCTGCTCCAGATGCTGGGGGGGGGGCCAGTGCCCTCGATGGGTGCTTCTGACTCTGCCTCCACTGTCCCACCAATTACTCCTAGACCTACTGCCAGCCAGACACCTGCTAGGCCTTCTAAAAAGAAACAAAAGACTAGACATCGTTATCCAGTGCCAGAGATTTTACCCGATTGGCATGCCTTTAACCAAAGTTTATACAATGCCTTCATGGCCCTTAGGCCTGCCACTGAAGCTGCTCCTGCTGTCCCACCTCTTCTCAGTTCCAGACCTTCTATTCCTGAACGGACTGTGAGTCAGCCACAGAGGAGTAGTTGTCTGACTCCTCGGAGGATTCCCTGTCCTGCTGTTCCCAGATTTCATCCCCCTGGGGTATGGATCTCCTGAAGAAGCCTCTGCAGAGCCTGATTCCCAGTGGAAGACTTAATCTTCAGGGAGACTGTTAACTTGATGAGAGACCACTTCAAGCAGGAATGCTCAGACATGACTGAGCAGCAAAAGAGATTTTATGATCTCATACAGATGGAATCTCCAAACCCTTTGCCAGTTCCAGCTGTTCAACCTGCTTTCCTGGATGCATTTGCTGTGGCATCCATTAATCCAGATTCCCAACCACCTGCTCCTCGTAGGGCAGATAGGTTATACAAAGTCCTTGACTCAGGCAAATTCTTGTTCAAGTACCCTCTGGCAGACCCTGCCACTATCTCTATTTCTACTGGCAGGGCATCCAAACTCCTTCCTACCACCACTGTCCTCCCTGCAGATAAGGACAGCAAGGCTATGGAGAGGTGGAGAAAGAAGATTTACACTTCTGCCACCCTAGCTTGTAGGGCAACCAGTTACCAGTCTCACATAGATTCATAGGTGTGTACTAGTCTTATGGCCGTGGAGCCTTTACAAGCCTAGCCCATAGGATTACCCTGGCATCGTGCCACCCAACCTTAGTTCCTAGTGCTTCTGTCGATTAGAGCCACTGGAGTGATCCCTGGTGTGTATTTTCTATTTCCCATCCACTCATCAAGATTTCTCTTGAAGAGGACCAGTGAGGTGCTCTGCTTGACATGTATGGGAAGTCTGTTCCATAGCATGGGCAATCTCTGGGTTATGAACCTGTGTCTCCAGTATGTTCTGTTGATTGTGGTAATGAGGTTGAGGTCTCTGGAGCGTGTGGTGCGGAGGGATTGGGATTTCTTTAGATGTAGCATTTCTAACAGAGCTCGGTCAGACATGGCCTTGAACGTCAAGCAGAGATCGCCTCTAAGTAGGTGATATGAGACAGAGAATAGTTGAAGTTTTTTGAGTCTGTCCATGTAGGACAAGTGTTTAAAGCCTAGGATCCTCTTTGTGAGGTACTTTTGTGGCCTCTCCAGTTGTTGCAGGTGTCTAGTGAGGTACATGCCAAATGGGGCATTGTACTCTATGATTGGCCTAATGAGGGAAGAGTAGAGGGAGACAATGACCTCTTTCTTCCTGGATGTAAAACCCTTAGTAATGAGATGTGCCACATAGAAGGACTTTCTGACCACAGTGGTAACGTGGGGTGGTCAAAAGATTGGTTGCTGTCAACCTGTGTTCCCAGATCTCTTATAACACCTTCTGTGTTCAGTGGACTACCATCAATGTGGTAATTCAAGGTAACCGGGTTTTTCCCAAAGGGGATGAAGACACATTTTTTGGCATTGAGCTTAAGGCCATGCTTCTGACACCAGTCGTTGGTCTCATTGAGGCCTTTCTGCAAGATATCAACATCACTTGGGGAGTTAATAATAGCTCCCAACTTGTAATCATCTGTGAACTTTGTCAGCCAGAGTCCCTTCGTGTTGGCCTGGACTTCAGAGAATTAGATACCAAACAGGAGAGGATCCAGGACCGAACCCTGTGGGACTCCACTCGTGACTGTTCAGCAGTTTGACTTGGTGTCAGCTACTTTCACACTGTGGGTTCTGTCTGTGAGCCAGTTTGCAACCCACCTAGTGAAATAGGGGCTGATGCCTAGCTTAGTAGTTTTTTCTATGATTCCTGAGTGGGGAATGGTATCAAAGGCCTTGGCCAGATCAAGGTAGGCTGTATTAACCACATTACCTTCATCTACAGCTCTGGTGGCTGATTCAAAGAAGTCGACCAAGTTGAACAGGCTTGATCTACCCTTCACAAAACCAAACTGTGTAGGATCCAGAGTTTGGAGATTCCCTATATCCTTGTTTATTAGGTCCATGATGATGTGTTCCATAGCTTTGCATATCAGACTCATCAGGCTAATGGGGCAATAGTCTGTAGTTGCTCCTCCTTTGTGAAGAGGGATGACTGTACCAGTGCGCCATCCGGTTGGGACAAAGCCTGAGGTGAGGCTGTGATTGAACAAGAGCGCACAGGTGAGTTGCCAGTTCACTCTGTAGTTCATGTAGAACACAGCCAGGGATACCGTCAGGTCCCATAGAAGCTGTAATCTTGGCCTTGGAGTGTGCTGTTTTAACATGTGCAGCAGTAATACTGGTTTCCTGGCAATCGACTGGTATTGTGATTGGTCCTTTTGGGGGGGGGTAAAGTTAACACTGAATCTGTCTGCCAGTATATTTGCAATATCTGTTTGCTCAGTATAGGAGGTACCGTTGTGCGGGAGCTCAGAGCAAATCTGGGTATTGCCATGGAGATTCTTTACATGTCTAAATATTCTTTTGCTCTGCTGGACAAAGCCTCCAAGGAGCTGAATGACATCCCTGACTGTGCGGCAAAAGCATCCCTGACTTCCTTGCTGGGACTGATCTCTTAGGTAAACAAGCACTTCCTTAGACATGGATACGATGCAGCTGAGGCCTCAGCATCCATGTTAAGGAGATATTCCTGTGTGCACCTGCAGCCCCTCCCTGATGATTTCAGAGCTAAGCTCTTTGACGCTCCTTTGGATGACTCATCCCTCTTTGGTGCCAAAGTGGCTGACCTCTTTAAGTCTCTGCAACAAAAAGGGAAGGAACTACATGAACTAAAGCATCTCCTAGTCTTTCCTATCCCTAAGTTCCAGAAGAACTATCCGACAAAGACACAATTTATAAGAAAGACTTCCAGGCCTTCAGTCTTCCTAAGTCTAGAAGACCACCCAGAAGACAGCCTGCTCAGCCTAGGACACCTCAGCCCACTAGCCAGAGGCCTCCCTTTCCTGACAGGGCAGGCAGTGTCTGCCTGCCACAACTCCTTCTTCCCTCACCGCCCTCCCTTCCATTGTCCACCCGCCTCCCTCACTGTGTCCCTACGTGGTCACTTGTGACATCAGACAAGTGGGTTTTGTCCATCTTGCGGGAGGGTTACTTTATGACTTGGAACACCCCTCCCCCAAGACTGGCCATGCCACGACCGCCTGCACCTCAACTGTCCCTTCTCCATCAGGTCTTAAACAACCTGATGCTTCAAGGCACCATAGAATCAGCCCCCCCCCCCCCTTCTCAAGGGAAAGGATTCTACTCCAGAATATTTCTGGTCCCCAGAAAGGAAGGGCCATGGAGACCTATCTTAGACCTCTCCCTTCTCAACCTCTTCTTAAACGTCCCCAACTTCAGGATGGACACCTTACGTACACTCTTCCCCCTCAGGCCTTCATGGCAACCCTGGACAGAGGCCTATCTCACATTCCCATAAAGCCTGCCTTCAGGAAATATCTCAGATTCCTAGCAGCCCCTTCTCACTTTCAGTTCTGTGCCTTGCATTTTTGGCTCTCCACTGCACCAAGGGGCAGAAAACAGATGCCTTCTCAATATCATGGAAGGAGCATTTCCCCCCTTCCCATTAATTCAGAGGGTCCTACTGAAGACTTAGCAGGACTCACCAAGAATCTTGCTAGTGACTCCCCACTGGCCAAGGCAACACTGGATGTTCTTCGTGTTTCAGTGTTGCAGTCATCACACTTGGGTTATATGCCTGCAGGTAGCCCTCAGTCGGCCCAAATACTAGAGTCTTGGGATTTCTGTGTTGGATGCTGTCACCTCTTCCATGACGTCAGGTCATCAGGGGTATAAAACATACAGCCAACACCATTACAGCAGCTTTTCTTGTCATACGGGAGCCCGAAGCAGAAGCAGTTCACAAGTGCCGATCTGCCGCTACCTGAAATTTTCGTTTTTCAAGTTTCAAGCCTGAAGTCTTCTAAAGCTAAGTACCCCGTTGGGGATCCTTTTTTCTTGCTCTAACCGATGTCAGAAAAAGTTAACAATTGCCTTGCCTGTGGAAAGCAAATACCTCACAGAGATTTTGATTCTTACTGCATCACCTGTTTAGGTCCAGACCATGAAGTTCCTCATTGTCGATTTTGTGCCTTGTTCAATGCCTGAACTATTCGTCGGGCTATCTTTGTTGCTAAATTCTTTTGTTTTCATTCTCAGTATTCCAAAATGGTTTCGATAAGCTATCTGACTTCTGATCTTCTGAAAAAACGTAAGGATAAAGGCAGAGACAGACCGCATAGGTCCAAAGCTGCCTATGACATTTCCATTAAGCTAGTCGCCAGTACTCAGTGAGGCACTTTTGCAGCCACTGATACCAGCTTCTACAGATTCACAGGCCTCTACTGAGACCGATTCAGAATCCGGTATGCCGGGAGATGCTTCTTCGACTATGGAACCTGCGGATGTCTCTACCTTGGATGGATCCAAAGCCGCTGTGGAGGCACCGACTTCTGAGGGTGCATTCAGACCTTCTGATGTTCGTATTAAACCGACTACTTCATTCCTGACTAAAACTACCGAATTTCTCAGGCCCAGAGTTCGCAATACGCCTAGGAAACTAACAACCAAAGTGCTCTCAAGCTCCCATGCCACAGAAACAAATGCTTAGAATGGCTGAAGCCCTTATTACTTTAATTAGGGGAAGCCAGCCTTCCCCCTCTAAAAGACAAAGAATTGATTTTCCTTCTGATTCTACAGACCATGAGTCCGATGACTCTGACCCCTCTGATTACCAGGATATACCCTTGTCTACCTATGAGGATTCAGATGCAGAGGATTCCATTCCCTCTGCCTCCTTCCCAGAGGACTTTTCTTTCGGTGAAACCTTGCATACCTTAAGAGAGCATTTCCAATGGGAATGCCAGGACTACACACAGTCCAAAAAGAAACTCAGGGAATTTTTAGATTTGCCTTAGCACAGGCCTCTAGCTATACCCCCTGTCCTGGATATTGTAGATGATATCTTCATGGAATCCAGTCTTACTCCTGATATTTTACCACCAGCTTCTCGAAAGCCTGACAGGTACTACAGAGTACCTGACTCTCACAAATTTCTCTTTAAAAAACACACTGCGGATCCAGAGACCATTTCCCAGGGACCTAAATGTATTAAGGCTGCTACAGCAAAAAAACCCTTCCCCTTCAGACAGGGATTCTAGGGCTTTAGACAGATAGGGTAAGAAGATATATACCTTTGCAACTCTTGCCATCAGTGCTTTAAATTGCCAATTTCACATGTTGAAGTACCAGCAGCATATTATGGAACTAATTAAGCAAAAAATGCTGTTGATTCCTGATTGTGCAGAAAACAAAGATTTACAAGAGTTAATGCATTCTGCAAACCAAGATGGTAAACATACTTTGCAGTGTGGTTTTGATGCCTTAGAAGCATCTTGCAGGACTGCTGTCACTGGGTCTTTTCTGAGAAGACATGCTTGGCTGAAGGAACAAATCATGCCAGACCATGTCAAAGCAAAACTGCTAGATGCTCCATTAAGCCAAGAATGATGTCCTTCAAGGATGCATCTGCAGTCCTTACAAATGGGTTGTCCTGTCGTCAGGCAGCCCTTCGGTCGGCCGGATTCCAAAGTCTGGGTCTGGCTTCGGCTGGTGTCGCACTTCACCCGACGTCATTGCGGCAGTTCTTCGGGTATAAAGGCATCAGCCAACGCCATTTTCCTCAGTCTTTCTTGCCGCGTGGCGCCCGAAGCAGAAGCTGTTCGCAAGTGCCGGTCGGTCAGATCCAGAGATTACTACTACCGAATATTACTTCGAAGACTTCTAAAAAGCTAAGTACCCCGTTGGGGACTCTTTCTTGCCTCAGCCGATGTCAGAGAAAGTGAATAACTGTTTATCTTGTGGGAAACAAATACCTCATAAAGATTTCCACTCTACTGCATACATTGTTTAGGCCCAGACCACGACGTAGCAGCTTGTCTAGCCTGTGCTTCTTTTAACCGACGGACGCTTAGACGTCGGTCGGAGTTTGCTGAACAGATTTTCGGCTCCGATTTTGCCTATATTATGCCGTCGGATCCTCCGACTACGCAAATTACCAAAAAACGCAAAGAAAAGGACCGACACTCGTGGTCTGCGGTTTCGGCCGAAACCGCGGTTAAGCAAACCGCGAGTGTCTCGGTTTCAGCCGAAACCGAGCAAGCGGTTCTTTCTTCAGCCGAAACCATGCCTTCTACCGAGGCCTCTTCTAACCTGGTAGAATCGGCTTCTGAAACCCTTCCTTCTGTTGCGGTTTCACAGGAATTATCAGACACCATTCCCCTGGATGTTTCAACCCCTGCACGTGGAGCTGCTAGGCCCCCTGCAGCAATGTCTATTAAGGCCTTTGCCAGGGCTAAAGCAGCCAAAGCATCAAAAACGGTGCCTGCCAAACCCCCCTCTCACAGGCCCAGCACCAGCTTCCACATGCTTTCTTTGGCTGAGGATCTCATCTCTTTAATTCGTGGATCCCAGCCTCATCCAGACAGGGCCTCTCTCCCTCCTCCAGAAAAGAGGCCTAGAGCAGAGCCCCCTGAGCCAGTATCCACAGATGATTCCTCTGATGACTCAGAACATACAGACCCTCCTGAGGCTCCTTATTCTCCTTACGAAGACTCTGATGCTGAAGAGTCCATCCCTTCAGCCTCTCCGCCTGAGGAATTTTCCTTTGGGGAAACCTTGCATGCTATGAGGGAACAATTTCAGTGGCAGGGCCAAGATTTCTCAGACTCCAGAAAAAGGCTTAGGACCTTTCTACATTTGCCACAACATAGGCCTTTAGCTATACCTCCAGTTCTTTCTGTTGTAGATGATGCATTTAATGATGCTTGCACTGCTCCTGATTCATTACCTCCGGCTCCTGCTAAGCCCGATAGGTTCTACAGGGTCCCGGACACTCATCACCATTTATACAAGGCTCCTTTTGCAGATCCAGAGACTATCTCCCAGGGCCCTAAAGCTGTAGCAGCTACTTCTACTAAAAACCCTCTCCCCTCTGAAAGGGAATCCAGGTCCTTAGAGAGATGGGGTAAAAAAGTTTACACCTCTGCTACTTTGTCAGCTAGGGCTTTGAACTGCCAATTTCATATGATTCAATATCAAGAGTTTATGCTTGACCAGTTAACTAAAAAGCTGTCCTCTGAAGAATCTTTAGATAAAAAGTATGTTCAAGAAATGGTACATAACATACAGCAGGATGTCCTTCATGGATGCATCTGCAGTCATAACAACTGGGTTGTCCTGTCGTCAGGCAGCCCTTCAGTCGGCCGGATTCCAAAGTCCGGGTCCGGCTTCGGCTGATGTCGCACTTCACCCGACGTCATCTCTGCTGGTCTCCGGGTATAAAGGCATCAGCCGACGCCATTTTCTTCAGTCTTTCTTGCCGTGGCGCGGAAGCAGAAGCTGTTCGCAAGTGCCGGTCGGTCGGATCCAGAGATTACTACTACCGAATACTACTTCGAAGACTTCTAAAAGCTAAGTACCCCGTTGGGGACTCTTTCTTGCCTCAGCCGATGTCAGAAAAAGTCAATAACTGTTTAACTTGTGGGAAACAAATACCTCATAAAGATTTCCACTCTTACTGTTTGCCTTGTTTAGGCCCAGACCACAACGTAGCAGCCTGTTCGGCCTGTGCTTCCTTCAACCGACGAACACTTAGGCGTCGGTCGGAGTTTGCTGAACAGTTTTTCGGTTCAGATTTTGCGTACATTATGCCGTCGGATCCTCCGACTACCCAAATTGTTAAGAAACGCAAAGAAAAAGACCGACACTCGCGGTCCACGGTTTCGGCCGAAACCATGGTTAAGCAAACCGCGAGTGTCTCGGTTTCGGCCGAAACCGAGAAAACTGATCAAAGCACAGCTGAATCTTTGACTACTTCTGAGGTTCCTGCTACCTTACTTGAATCGGCCTCTGAAATTTTGCCTACTACAGTGGTTTCTAGTGAATTATCAGACACCATCCCTTTGGATGTCTCTACCCCAGCACGTGGTGCTGCTAGGTCTCCTGCAGCCATGTCCATTAAGGCCTTTGCCAGGGCTAAAGCAGCCAAGTCTACTAAATCAGTGCCTGTTAAACCCCCCTCAACCAGGCCTACTGCTAGTTCACAAATGCTTACTCTGGCAGAAGATTTAATATCCTTAATTAGGGGATCTCAATCTCACCCAGACAGGGCCTCTCAGCCCCAGAGAAGAGACCTAGGGCAGAGCCCCGAGCCTGTGTCCTCTGATGATTCTCATGGATGACTCAGATATTACAGACCAGCCAGAGGCTCCCTTCTCCAATTATGAAGACTCAGATGCTGAAGAATCCATTCCAGCTGCTTCTCCACCAGAAGAATTCTCCTTTGGGGAAACCTTACATGCCATGCGAGAACAATTCCAATGGCAGCAACAGGATTTCTCAGATTCCAGAAAAAGACTTAGGACTTTTCTGCACCTTCCACAACACAGGCCCTTAGCTATACCTCCTGTCCTCTCTGTTGTGGACGATGCTTTTAATGATGTCTGCTCTGCACCAGATTCCTTACCTCCAGCCCCTGCCAAACCAGACAGATTTTACAGGGTTCCAGACACTCATCATCACCTATACAAGGCCCCACTTGCAGACCCCGAAACTATTTCCCAGGGGCCTAAGGCAGTAGCCTCGACCACAGCAAAAAACCCTATTCCTTCTGAAAGGGAAGCCAGGTCTTTAGACAGATGGGGCAAAAAAGTTTATACCTCAGCTACTCTCTCAGCTAGAGCTTTAAACTTTGTCAGTTTCACATGATACAATACCAAGAGTTTATGCTTGATCAGTTAACTAAAAAACTATCCTCTGATGACTCTATAGATAAGAAATATGTATTAGAAATGGTAAATAACATACAACAGGTTAGTAACCATTCCTTAAAATGTGGCTATGATGCACTGGAGGCTTCATTTAGATCAGCCATGACTGGCACAGTGATAAGAAGACATGCATGGCTGAAGGAACAAGTCTTACCGGATCATGTTAAAGCTAAGTTATTAGATGCTCCTATGGATAAGACCAGTTTGTTTGGTACACCTGCCCAGCAGGTAATGAAGAAAATGGAAGAAAAGGCAAAATCTGTTCAAACGGTTAAAGATTTCTTGCAGGTTCAGCCCCCAAGGTTTAGCAGGAACTGGCCTGCCAAAATTGGTCCTTTCCTGACTCCACAAGATCCCAAAGGGGCAGGAATAGACGTTCCAGAGGCAGAAACCAATCCAGAGGAGGTGCCTACAGAGGACGACAGTGGCAAGGTAATAACAGAGGCACAGACACAGCCACTACCACTACAACAGCACAATCACAGTGACTTAACTCTACATCCGCCTACCAGGGAACAAATAGCAGCTCCATTAGGCGGAAAATTAACCTTATTTTTGAAAAACTGGCACTACATCACAAAAGACAAGTGGATTTTGCAAACCATAGACCAAGGTTACCGGTTCCACTTTCACACTTTACCAGTCAAAAGAGGAATGCCAAACCTGCCTCCAAATCAAAAAACAGAAGCTCTACAGCAGATAATGCAATTAACAAAGATGAGAGCTGTGGAAAGAGTGCCAAAAACAGAACAAGGCAAAGGATTTTACTCCAGACTATTCCTAGTTCCAAGAAAGGAAAAAAGTTGGAGACCTATTCTCGACCTGTCCACCTTAAATACATACATCATTGTCCCAAAATTCAAAATGCTGACCCTACAGCAACTTCTTCCCATGCTGGGCAAGGAGTGTTGGCTGGTAACTCTAGATCTCAAGGAGGCATACCTGCACGTCCCCATTCGACCAATTTGCAGAAGATACCTCAGATTTCTTGCAGGATCAGAGCATTATCAATTCTCAGCATTGCCCTTTGGCTTATCTACTGCGCCCAGAGTATTCACAAAATGCCTGGCATCAGTAATCGCCCACTGCAGACTACAGGGAATCCAAATTTACCCATACTTGGACGACTGCCTGCTACAAGGGGACAACAAAAGCAAGCTGACAACAGATTTACAAAGGGTCATTTACTTGCTACAAGCACTGGGATACACAGTCAATTTACAAAAGTCAAGGCTGATACCATCCCAAACAAGGACATTCCTAGGCTGAATTGGACACTGTAAAACAAATGGCATTCCTAACCGCAGAAAAACAAAAGAACTCCTCTTTACTTCTTGGCTCTAACAAAACAGAACAAGTTAACAGCAAGAAAAGTCCTGCAGGCCTTGGGCTACATGGCATCATGCATAATCTTGGTTCCACATGCCAGACTACATATGAGAAAACTACAGTGGTACCTAAGGAATTTATGGTCCCAACACAGGCACAGCCTAGAAGCAGAAATTCCACTAATCCCATGCCTAAAACAGGAGTTCGATGGTGGGCACAAGCATGCCAGTCAAACCCAGGCCTACCCTTTCACAGCTATCAAGCAAGCCAGACCATCACAACAGGCGCCTCAGACCTAGGATGGGGGGCTCACATGCTGGACAAATGCGTACATAAGGATTGTGGGCCTTGAGGATCAACTCCACCTGCACATCAACCTAAAAGAAATGCTGGCAGTAAAACTGGCAATCCAAAATTTCAGACCATTTCTCAAAGAGGGCCATTTGATGATAAGGACAGACAACACCACAGTCATGTGGTACATCAACAAGCAGGGAGGCACTCATTCATACCCCCTATGCAGAATGACTTTGGAGCTTTGGAACCTGGCACTCAGCTACAACATTCAGTTACAGGCAATATTTGTACCGGGAAAGGACAATACTCTAGCAGACATATTGAGCAGAACCACATTGGATGCCCACGAATGGATGCTACACCCGGACATCTTCAAGACCATCTCAAAGAAATGGGGAAGACCACAGATAGATCTATTCACTTCCCCTCTCAATCACCAGCTCAAAAAATTCTGCACGAGGACATTCCACCCACTTGCATGGAAAGTGGATTCGCTCTCCTTCAGCTGGAAAGGTCTAACAGCATATGCATTTCCACCTCTTCCCTTGATACACAAGGTATTACTAAAAATCAAGGAGGAACATCCAAGGATAACCCTGATAGCTCCAAACTGGCCAAGACAACACTGGTACCCATTGCTGAGGAGCATGTCTCGGGACAACATGTGGCCAATACCCCTGATGCCTTTGATGTTAACTCAGAACAACTACAGCATCATGCATCCAAGCCTAAAAACGTTGCAACTGACTGCATGGAACATAACATAGCAGCAACTAACCCAGAACTTTCCCAAAGGGTTAAAGACATTATCCTTGAAGCCCGCAGACCTTCAACAAGAAGGAACTATGCAGGAAAATGGAAAAGGTTTGTCATTTGGAGCACTGAAAGAGGAAAAGATGTGTCAATTATAGATATGGCTAACATCCTGGAGTATCTGGCAGAGCTTCTACATACAGGCCTCTCCTACTCCTCCATCAAGATACATGCATCAGCTATTTCAGCAGAATACAGCTTTGATCCACCTGTCTTTTCACATCCTTTACTCAGGCAGTTCCTCAGAGGAATCAAGAATGTAAAACCTCCAAGGAAACCACCATTGCCAGCTTGGGATTTGAACTTTGTGCTAGAAAAATTGACACTCGCACCCTTTGAACCAGCAGCTACAGCGGACCTACAGCATCTATCGTGGAAAACTGCTTTCCTACTGGCAATAACCTCAGCAAGGAGGGTCTCTGAACTTCAGGCCCTAATGGCAGTACAGCCCTTCCTAATCTTCCACCAAGATAGAGTGTCCATGAGGACTAATCCTACCTTTATGCCTAAGGTGATATCCAGAGTGTCTTTAAACCAGGCAATCCACCTACCTACCTTCTTTCCCAACCCACAAAACAGAGGGGAAAGAATGCTGCATTCCTTGGATGTACATAGACAGTTACGCTACTACCTGGACAGAACAAAAAGTAGCAGAAAAACTGACCAGCTTTTTGTAGCCTATGCAACAGGAAGGGAAGGAAAAGCTATTTCCAAACAGACAATCTCCAAATGGATAGGAAATTGCATACGATTCTGTTACTCCTTCCATGGAAAATCAATTCCACAGAACATAAGGCCTCATTCTACAAGGGCAACAGCCACTATCACAGCCTTCTTACGAGGAGTGGCTACCAAGGACATTATTGAGGCGGCTACTTGGACCTCCGTGCATACATTTGCCAAGCATTATAACTTACCTTTGTATTCCAGATCCCGAGCAGGGTTTGCCACTGCTGTGCTGCAAGGGATCCTAAACACACCATAATCTAATTTTTTCCTCCTCCCTTAGTTGGCTATGGTATTCTACCCAGTTGTTATGACTGCAGATGCATCCATGAAGGACATAGTACAGTTTTGTACCTACCATAAATGTAGATGTCCGAACTGGATAGCATCTGCAGTCAGGATTACCTCCCTCCTTCCCTCTGTGGTACTCCTAGGGTATTTACCCTCCTAATAGCTAGCTAGTGGGGGGAGTCTCTTATGGTGTATTTGTTTGTATATATGTACATACATGCTTATTTTCTGAGTTTGCCTTCTATCCTTTTGGAAACATTGGCATTTATCCAAAAATTAGCCTTCCAGGAAGGGCAACTGGCATCTGGGGCAAGAAACACTGAAGAAAATGGCGTCGGCTGATGCCTTTATACCCGGAGACCAGCAGAGATGACGTCGGGTGAAGTGCGACATCAGCCGAAGCCGGACCCGGACTTTGGAATCCGGCCGACTGAAGGGCTGCCTGACGACAGGACAACCCAGTTGTTATGACTGCAGATGCTATCCAGTTCGGACATCTACATTTATGGTAGGTACAAAACTGTACTTTAGTAACCATTCTTTAAAATGTGGCTATGGTGCACTGGAGGCTTCCTTTAGATCAGCCATGACTGGCACAGTTATCAGGAGGCATGCATGGTTAAAAGAACAGGCATTACCAGACCATGTCAAATCAAAGCTTTTGGATGCACCCATGGACAAGGTCAATTTATTTGGTTCTCCTGCACAGCAGGTACTAAAAAAGATGGAAGAGAAGGCAAAATCTGTACAAACAGTGAAAGATTTCTTACAGGTTCAACCTCCAAGGTTTAGCAGGAACTGGCCCTCCAAGAACTGGTCCTTTCCTCTAAGACACAAAGAGGCAGGAATAGGCGCTCTAGAGGCAGACACCAATCCAGGGGTGCCTACAGGGGACGCCAGTGGCAAGGTAACAACCAGCGAGGCACGGATGCAGCCACCACCACTACAACAACTCAATCACAGTGACTTGGCGGTGGCTCCACCTACCAGGGAACAACTAGAAGCACCCTTAGGCGGAAAGCTAACCTTATTTTCAAAGAACTGGCATTGCATCACAAGGGAAAAATGGATTTTGCAAACTATAGACCAAGGTTACAGGTTCCACTTCCATACTCTACCAGGAAAGAGAGGAATGCCAAACCTACCACCTACTCAAAAGACAGAAGCTCTAAAGCAAATATCTCAATTATTAAAAATGAGAGCTGTGGAAAAGGTACCATCTATGGAGCAAGGAAAGGGATTTTACTCCAGACTCTTCCTGGTACCAAGAAAAGAAAACAAATGGAGGCCTATTCTAGACCTGTCCGCTTTAAACGCATTCCTCATTGTTCCAAAATTCAAAATGCTGACCCTACAGCAGCTTCTTCCCATGCTGGGCAAGGAGTCTTGGCTGGTAACTCTAGATCTCAAGGAGGCATACCTGCACGTCCCCATACGACCAATTTGCAGAAGATACCTCAGATTTCTTGCAGGATCAGAGCATTATCAATTCTCAGCATTGCCCTTTGGCTTATCTACTGCGCCCAGAGTGTTCACGAAATGCCTGGCATCAGTAATCGCTCATTGCAGACTTCAGGGGATTCAAATTTATCCCTACCTGGACGACTGCCTGATACAAGCGGACAACAGAAGCAAGCTAACAGAAGACTTACAAAGAGTCATTTACCTGCTGCAAGCCCTGGGATATACAGTCAATATAAAAAAGTCAAGGCTGATTCCATCCCAAAGAATAACCTTTCTGGGTGCAGAACTGGACACATCAAAACAAATGGCATTCCTAACTGCAGAAAAGAAAGAGCAACTACCTCTTTATTTCTTGGAATTAACAAAGCAGAACCATCTAACTGCAAGAAAAGTGCTACAAGCTCTAGGCTTCATGGCATCCTGCATAATACTGGTCCCTCATGCCAGACTGCATATGAGAAAGCTACAGTGGTACCTAAAGAATTTGTGGTCCCAACACATGCACAGCCTAGAAACCAAAATTCCAATAATCCCATGCCTGAAGCAAGAGTTCCTATGGTGGGCTCAGGCCTGTCAATCAAACACAGGATTGCCCTTCTGCAACAGTCAACCAAGACAAACCATCACGACAGATGCCTCAGACCTCGGTTGGGGGGCACACATGCTGGGCAAGTGCATTCAAGGCCTATGGACTCAAGACCAGCTGCTCCTGCACATAAATCTAAAGGAAATGATGGCAGTAAAATTGGCAATCCAGTCATTCAGACCTTTTCTCCACGAAGGTCAGTTGATGATAAGGACAGACAACACCACAGTTATGTGGTACATCAACAAACAGGGAGGCACACATTCATATCCTCTATGCCGGCTGGCACTGGACCTATGGGATGTGGCTCTGAGCTACAACATTCAGTTACAAGCAATTTTTGTACCGGGGAAGGAAAACATTCTAGCAGACATGCTAAGCAGGACTACCACAGATGCCCACGAATGGATGCTGCATCCGGACATCTTCAAACCCATCACAAGAGAATGGGGACTACCACAAATAGACTTGTTTGCATCCCCACTCAATCACCAGCTAAAGAAATTCTGCACAAGGACGTACCACCCACTTGCTTGGAAGGTGGACTCCCTATCTTTCAGTTGGAAAAACCTGACAGCATACGCATTCCCACCACTTCCTTTGATGCACAAAGTGCTTCTGAAGATCAAAGAGGAAAGTCCGAGGATCATTCTAATAGCTCCAGACTGGCCAAGACAACATTGGTATCCATTGCTGAGGAGCATGTCTCGGGAACAAATATGGACACTCCCCCTGATCCCATTGCTGTTAACACAGAACAACTACAGCATCCTGCATCCAAACCTGAAGACTCTGCAGCTAACTGCCTGGAACATTACATGACAGCAATTAACCCAAATTTATCCCAAAGGGTTAAAGACATAATCCTGGAGGCTCGTAGACCTTCAACAAGAAAGAATTATGCAGCAAAATGGAAAAGATATCTCATTTGGAGTACTGCAAAGGGGCAAGATGTGACTCTGGTGAACATAGCCAACATCCTGGAGTACTTGGCAGAGCTCTTCCATACAGGCCTGTCCTATTCTTCCATCAAGATACATGCATCAGCTATTTCAGCAGAATACAGCTTGGATCCTCCTGTCTTCTCTCATCCTCTGCTCAGACAGTTTCTGAGAGGAATTAAAAATGTGAAACCTCCCAGGAAACCTCCATTGCCAGCATGGGACTTGAACTTTGTGCTAGAAAAATTGACACTTCCCCCTTTCGAACCAGCAGCAACAGCAGAATTACAATACTTATCCTGGAAGACTGCTTTCCTGCTGGCAATAACTTCAGCAAGAAGGTTCTCTGAACTACAGGCATTAATGGCAGTACAACCCTTCCTGATCTTCCATCAAGATAGAGTGTCCATGAGAACAAATCCTACATGTATGCCTAAGGTGGTATCCAGAGTCTCTTTAAATCAGGCTATCCACCTACCTACATTCTTCCCCAACCCACAGAACAGGGGAGAAAGACTCTTGCATACCTTGGATGTACATAGACAATTACGCTACTACCTGGACAGGACAAAAAACAATAGAAAGACTGACCAGCTTCTGGTAGCATATGCAACAGGAAAGGAAGGAAAACCAATTTCAAAACAGACAATCTCCAAATGGATAGGAAATTGCATTAGATTTTGTTACTCCTACCATGGAAAGAAAACTCCAGAGAACATCAGGCCTCACTCCACAAGGGCTACAGCCACTACCACAGCTTTCTTACGAGGAGTGGCTACCAAGGACATTATAGAGGCTGCTACTTGGACCTCCGTGCATACATTTGCCAAGCATTACAATTTACCTCTATACTCTAGATCCCGAGCAGGTTTTGCCACTGCTGTTTTGCAAGGGATCCTAACTACACCATAATCTCTACTCTTTTCCTCCTCCCCTAGTTTAGCTATGGTATTCTACCCATTTGTAAGGACTGCAGATGCATCCTTGAAGGACATAGTACAGTTTTGTACCTACCATAAATGTAGATGTCCGATAGGAATGCATCTGCAGTCAGGATTACCCACCTTCCCCTCTGAGGTACTCCTAGGGTATTTGCCAACCTTCAGCTAGCTTGGGGGGATCTATTATGGTGTATTTGTTTGTATGTATGTACATACATGCTTATTTTATGTGTTTGCTCTCTACTATTTGGAAACTTTGGCATTTATCCAAATTTAGCCATCCAAGAGGGCACCTGGCATCTGGGGCAAGAAACACTGAGGAAAATGGCGTCGGCTGATGCCTTTATACCCGAAGAACTGCCGCAATGACGTCGGGTGAAGTGCGACACCAGCCGAAGCCAGACCCAGACTTTGGAATCCGGCCGACCGAAGGGCTGCCTGACGACAGGACAACCCATTTGTAAGGACTGCAGATGCATTCCTATCGGACATCTACATTTATGGTAGGTACAAAACTGTACTTTTGTTTGGCACAAAAGCAGAAGACGTTCTTAAAAAGATGGAGGGAAAAAGCTAAATCTTTGCAAACTGTTAAAGATTTCTTACAGGTACAGACACCTAGATTCAGTAGGCATCAGCCTTCAAAAAACTGGTCCTTTCCAGTCCCTCCCAGACCTTCTCAGTCCAAACCCAGGGGCAGCAGACCACAAATACTACAGTCTCAGGGTATACACAGATCTAAACAATGGAGTGCTCCCACCTCAAAATCAGAAAGTGGTAAGCCACCCCCTTATGGGAAAAGTTCACAATGACTTGTCCTTCATCCTTCCCAGCCATGCCCTTGTACTTGCACCTCTAGAAGGAAAACTCGCCCTGCATGCAAAAAACTGGGAGTATATTACCCAGGACAAATGAGTCTTAAAACATTGTATCCCATGGATACAGATTCTACTTACACTCATTGCCAACCCCAAGCGGATTAACTAACAGCAAAGATCAAACTGGGTAAAACAGCAACTGAACGGCTTAAAGTCCACTTAATCCACCACAACAGATTATATGATAAACCAAAACAAGATTTAATATAAGCGCTTTCGCTGGAAAAATGTTCCAGCTTCTTCAGACTACAAACAGTAAAATACTTAGAAAAAACACCTTTTAAAACAATTCAAAAAACGAACTGCCAATAGAGTTTGTTACCCCTCCTGATGTCATACACAAGCATTTAAGAATTAAAGCTACAGGGGGTTACTCCAACTTAAAACACACTAGGATGCTTAAACAACCTCACAGCACCATCATTAAGGAAAATAAAGAACTTTTTTAAAAATAATTTTTTTAAAAATAAAAGTAACAATAACGACAATACTGAATTTGTGTACTATAACACCTTAAAATTATATCCTTTACATGGTCGAGATACGGCTATGTTAAGTCGCTCACATATCTAATATACTGTATTTTTTATATACTATACCCCAAGCGGATTGTCAGACCTTCCTCCAAACCAGTGGGCAGAAGCCCAAAAGCAAGTACTTTCTCTTCTCAGCATCAGGGCTATTCAGCCTGTTTCCTCAGAGCAAAGGGGACAGGATTTCTACTCCAGGCTGTTCCTGGTGCCCAGAAAAGAGAACTCCTGGCGCCCTATCCTGGATCTGTCAATTCTCAACACCTTCCTGGTGGTACCAAAATTCAAAATGCTTACACTCCAGCAGCTACTTCATATGCTAGCCAAGGACTCCTGGCTAGTCAACCTAGACTTAAAAGAAGCTTATCTGCACATCCCCATAAGGGAGTCTTGCAGGAAATGTCTACGGTTCAGGGCAGCCTCTATGCACTATCAGTCCTCTGCACTTCCCTTTGGCTTATCTACAGCACCCAGGGTTTTCACAAAGTGCCTGGCTCCAGCCATTGCATACTGCAAGTAGAGAAATATTCAAATGACTCATACTTGGACGATTGCCTGTTTCATGCAGACAGTCAGGAATTGCCACTTCAGCACCTGATGTTTGTAAAGAGACTCCTAACTTCTCTGGGGTATACCATCAACGAAAATAAATCACAGATGGTACCCAGCCAAAAGATTGTATTCCTGGGAGCAAGCTTGAATACAGCTTCCCAGGTGGCATTCCTCACTCCAGAAAAGCAGGTTTATTTGACAAATTACTTCAAACTACTGGCCACTCAAACCCAACTATCTGCAAGAAAAATGCTGCAAGCCCTAGGGTTCGTGGCCTCATGCATTCTCCTAATTCCATATGCAAGACTGCATATGAGGAAACTTCAGTGGTACTTAAAAAGTCTCTGGTGTCAACATTCTCAGGACCTGGAAACAGTGATTCCTATCATTCACAGTGTTCCTTTGGTGGGCAGAGGCTTGCAACCACAACAAAAGACTCCCTTTCACTCAACCCCCTGCTGCCCAAACCTTGACAACAGATGTATCAGACTATGCATGGGGGGGCTCACATGGCAGGCAAATGCATTCAAGGAAAATGGAGCCCAGGACAAATTCACCTGCATATCAATCAAAAAGAAATGCTAGCTGTACAGAATGCACTGACAGCCTTCAAATACCTTATCCTTACAGGACAACTCTTGATAAAGACAGACAACACCACAGTTATGTGGTACATAAACAAGCAGTGGGGAACTTATTCCTACCCACTCTGCAGGTTAGCCATGGCACTGTGGAACACAGCCTTGAGTAATCAAGTGCACCTGCAAGCTCAGTTCCTGCCAGACAAACAATATTCACTGGCAGATGACTTAAGCAGGAAATCTTATGGACCCACGCAAGTGGAAACTGGAACCCAACTCATTCAAACTTCTAATCCACAGGCAGGGGACACCAGAGGTGGACCTCTTTGCTCCCCCCCCCCAAAACCATCAACTGAGCAAATTTTGCACCAGAACTCAAGCATGGAAAGTGGATGCCCTATCCTTTGCATGAGAAAACCTCTCAATCTATGCCTTTCTCCCTCTGCCCCTCCTCTGAAAAGTACTACTCAAGATCAAACAGGACAGGGCAAAGACAATCCTTATTGCACCAGACTGGCCACACCAGCACTGGTATCCACTCCTACGCAGTCTGACAGCAGTGCAACCCTGGTACCTACATCAGACCTCCACTCTGCTGTCCCAGCAGGAGGGACAGATTTTGCATCCTCCACTGCATACCCTGAACCTGGCAGCCTGGCTTATTCCCTGAATACAACACCAGCAACTCAGAACAAACAGGTGCTGGATGTCATCCTTGAGGCCAGGAGACCTAGTACTAGGAAATCCTATGCAGAAAAGTGGAAAAGATACTGTTCTTGGAACCAGTCTCAGGAAAAGGACACAGCCATGCCCACCTTACCTCAAATCCTAGATTATCTAGCAGAGCTGCTCCACAAAGGCCTATCCTTCTCTGCAATTAAGATTCATGCCTCTACCATCTCAGCTCATTACAATACTGAGCCATCCCTCTTCTCTCGCCCTCTGATCAAACAGTTCCTGAGAGGAGCTAATAATTTGAGACCCCCAAGGAGAGCTCCCACTCCTGCCTGGGACCTTAACTTTATACTAGAGAAGCTCACGCTTTCCCCTTTTGAGCCTGCTGCTACAGCAGAGTTAAAGTTCCTCTCTTGGAAAACAACCTTACTTCTAGCCATCACTTCAGCAAGAAGTGTGTCTGAGTTACAGGCCCTTATGGTGGTGGAACCCTTCATTATCTTCCTTGCAGGTAGGGTTTCCCTCAGGACTAACCTATCATTTATGCCCAAGGTGGTATCCATTGTGGCTTTAAACCAATCCATCCATTTACCAACATTTTTTGCTAATCGTCAGAATAAAGGGGAAGGATCCTGCACTCCTTGGATGTGCACAGACAGCTCAGGTTCTACCTTGACAGGACTAAACCTTTCAGAAAATCTGACCTGCTGCTAGTCAGCATTGCTACAGGGTCAGAGGGCAAAGCCATTTCAAAGCAAACCATTTCCAAATGGATAGCACACTGCATCCATGTCTGCTACAAACACCATGGAAAACCTACCCCACAGGGGATCAGAACTCATTCCACTAGGGCTACCTCAACCTCTACAGCATTTCTCAGGGGAGTCCATACCAGGGACATCATGGAAGCTGCAACCTGGAGTTCTGTACACACCTTAACCTTCATCAAGCATTACCACTTACCTATTGTTTCTAAATCCAGAGTTGGATTTGCCACAGCCCTAATACTTCTTGACTGCCTCCACCTTTCCTCAGCTTTGGGAATCAACCCAAGTGTGATGACTGCAACAGTGAAACACGAAGAACATAGTACAGTTGTGTACACTTACCATAAATGTAGTTGTTCGAGTGTATTCACTGTTACAGTCCTGGTTACCCTCCCTCCAGGCCCTTGACTTTTCTATACTTTCTACCTATCCTCTTTTTTAGCCGTATCTCATGGCAATGGTATTTACTTTTTACTGGAGGTGTTCCACACCATGTAATTGCTTCCTATTTTGGGGGCTCCTGACATCTTGGGCAAGAAAAACTGATGTAATGACATTGGCTGCATGTTTTATACCCTTAATGACCTGACATCGTGGAAGAGGCGACAGCATCCAACGCAGAAATCCCAAGACTCTGGTATTCAGACCAACTGAGGGCTACCTGCAGGCAGATAACCCAAGTGTGATGACTGCAACAGTGAATACACTCGAACATCTACATTTATGGTAAGTGTACACAATTGTACTTTCTCTCTATTTCATCTGCCAAGGGCAATCACCACAAGTTACCCCCCCTCAGTGGACCTACTCACACGGCACAAGGGGACACAGATACACCCACAATGGCAGTCTCTGCACCTCACACTGTGGCAGATAGGATTCTGATTCCCTTCAGACACCTGTACAATGAGGATGTGCTATCAGTCCTGCAGGAGGGCCAGGAAACCCAACACAAGAAAATCCTCTCTCTCCAAATGGAAACGGTTTTCTATCCGGTGTCATAAAAGACAGATGGATCTGCTAGACAGTGATATTCCCCTGATTCTGTCTTACCTGTCTTACCTGTGTGAACTATTGCAGTCAGGTTTGTCATACTTCTCTTTAAAAGCACACTTGTCTGCCATCTCCACCTGCCTGCCTATGGACCCTCTGCTGGCATCCAGACTCCCAGTCAAACTTTTCTTCTAGGATGTGCTGCACCTAAGACCTCCCAGGAAACCATCTCCTCCTCCCTGGGACCTTAATTATGTGTCTTAAAAAAACTAACTTTGGTGCCCTTTGAACCAGCTGATAAGGCCCCCTTAAAGTTTTGCACATGGAAAATTGTACTGCTAGTAGTGTTGACATTGGCCAGAAGGGTCTCAGAGCTTCAAGCCCTTATGGCTACAACCCCTTTTCTGTTTTTTTCATATGGACAGGGTCACCCTTAGGACAAACCCTGCCTACCTTCTTCCCTAACCCAGAGGGAGATAGTGAGAGAATCCTTCATTCCCTAGACTTTCACAGACAACTCAGATTTTATTTGCATAAAACCAGACCTTTTCGCAAATCAGACCAACTGTTTGTCTCCTTTCACCTCAGGGCTCTGGGGAAAGCGGTGGGCAAACTGACGATTTCATCCTGGATTTTCAGGGCTATTTCCTTTTGCTACTCACACCATGGGAAGACCTTGCAAGGTAATGTCAGGGCCTATTCTACAAGAGCTATGGCCTCTGGAGCCTTCTTTAAAGGCCTAGACACTAATTCCATTCTGGAGGCAGCTACTTGGTCACACAACAAAGTATTAGTTTAAGGGTGTGCACAGTTATGCGACCAGCTTATTGTACATTTTTTATTTTTCATTTTTTTCCCCTAACAGATTTGTTTTTCAATTGAATTGTACAGGTTATAGGTCACATTAAAGATGGGAAAATTTTTGAAATGATTTATTGTGGTCTCATTTTCCTGGCATTTTAACAGGAGTGTGTACACATTTTATATCCACTGTATAATATTACATTTGTCAGCACTAAACTTTATACTAATATTATTGGCCCAAGATGCTATTTATGTGAAATAGTTATTTGTATGATCTTCAAACAAAGCAAGGACCAGCCCCAACTCTTACAGTCTTTGGCATATCTGTTCATGCATCCATAGTTTTTTTGCAAGAAAAGTTCCAAAAACAGTAGGGACCCCAAAACTGAACCCTGCAGTACCCCTGCTGATATTAGACAAGAATCAGAACTGTGTCCTAGACAGTAACAACTTGCCTCCTGAATGTTAACCACTCCATTATCCAGGTAATTAGATATGGATATACGTTACCTTTGATAAAAATATAAAATATAGTTGTGTGTGTTAATGTGTCAAAGACCTTCACTAAGTCTAAATATTTGACCAGTACAGACAAATCATGATCATCTGTCTTCACTGGTCCTCTGCCTTTCCTTCACATGAGGCTGTGCTCATAAACAGTACATTGGCAGTCATTTGAAAGTTACCCTTCCCTCTTGGACTTGATACTCATTCCACATCCATGTCAGGCTTGTCTCTCCGTGCACTTTTACATTGAGATCTGCTGCAATTTATTTTGTAATGACAGATGCTCTTATGGTTGGGTGGAAACCAATGCCAGGTCAGCCCTTTTCCAAGGCAAGTTGTGTACTGAGAGAAGTTGTTTCCCATCAGTCTTCAGAACTGAAGACTATTATTTTCATTTTGTAGGAGACCCAGTTAAGGCTGAATCCTCCTGTTATGACACTAGAGAGTCTAATGATGATCTTGTATCTAAATAACCTGTTTTTGGGAGGGGGTATATGTTTCTAACTATGGACATTGTTCTTTTTACCATAAAGAGAAGGGAGTGTTTCTGTGTTCTGTTCCACTCATTAGTGGAGAGATAGTAGATGGCTGTATATGTTCTTTCTGTGTAAGAGGGAATATTTTTCTATCCATTTCCACCATTTTCCTCTCACCTATTTGCACAGTTTTGTAAATAAAGTGAAAAATCATTCTGGTCACTCCTGATGGCCTAGAAGGGTGTGTTATCTGACTCATATTCTTCCAGCCATGCCAGAATTAATTCCATTCCTGGCTGTGGATGCCCCAGCTAGTTAGAGGGACACCCATCTACATCTCAAGGCTTGGCTACTCCAGTAGCTCAACTGTTTTTACTCTGTCTTCCACCAGATGCTTTAGGGTTGCTGGGGGCCACTAGGAAACCTTCTACTAAGTGCACCTACACTTCAGAGTGGAAGAGGTGTGTCATCTAGGACAGAGAAATATGTTCTTCCCTCTTAATTCAGGTTGCAGTTTTGTAACCTATTTTACCGTTTGCTTGATACAGGCTTTGATTATTACATGGTCTAAGTGCATATTGCTGCAGTCTTGGTATCTCGAGATACCTTGAAGTGCAGAACTCTTGCTCAGCATATATTAGTCAAATAAAAAATGAGTCTTTAATCTCCATTAAGAAAATTATCTCTTTCGTGGGATGCAAATTTCATAGTTGTCAGACTTATCCATCTGATATTCAAGCTAACTAGGTCAGTGGACTGGAAGATCACCGCATAGAAGACTGTTCTCCTTTTGACCATCATTTGTGCATCACAGAGTTTCCAGTCCTTCTGAAACCCCTTTTTTGATTTCCCAAAAGTTCTGAGTGTTTCTTAGGATTAACTTGGATTTCCCATCAAGAATAGTTTTGGAGCTGTCCATCTACCAGCCTGTTCATCTCCCATGTTTTTAGCACATTTATTAAATTATCACTTAAGACATATGTGCACACATACATTAATAGAAACTAAACGAACCATATTAACATTCTTCTGTTTGCATACATTATACATTACATGCTTTTTCTTTCTTCATAACTGTCAATCCATCTATTATATAAATTGCCCATTTCCTGCCTTTTCTTAAACCTCACCCCTTCTCCTCCTCCTGAACATTGTTCTGCATGTATTGTTCCCAAAAATACCATTTATTTTTATGTAATTTGCACCTTCTCTTTTGTAAAGATTACAGTATTCAGTATTTCAAATACAGTTGGTTGAGATTTTGACTTCCATTTCATGCTAATTGCTTTTTTGGCCATCAACAGAATTAAACTTTAAGGCCTTGCTGTGCCTAGATAATTCATATCTTGTATCCCAGCTTGAAAGAATAATTTCCATAGCTGTAGCCATTTGCTCTCCCAACATTTTTGACAGAGTACTGTTTAGGAAATTTTTGAAATCTGCCAACTCAATACACTCCCAGAAAACATATTTCCAGTTACCACTTTCTTTCCATCACACCTCCAACATTTGCAGTCTACCTGTGCAAACAATTCCAAGCAAAAGTCCTAAACCTTCTGGACTTTATCGTATACTTGGGAGCCATGCATATGTCCTCCCCTTGTAAATTGCTTTTCCAGTGTGTCTTCTCAATTCTTTTCTAACCTCATCTGATTGATTCTTATAGTTATCATGCAATATTTTATATATCCTATTAATTATTCCTTGTTTAACAACACGTTCTGTTCTAGATTTTACTTAAAAACTCTACCATAGCAGGTATTTCACTTAGGACTCCCATATCCCTTTTTTTTGCCTATAATGTGATATTAATCCCTGGTCTCTAACCTGCAGTCCAAAAGTTTTCTTGATCCAGTTCCATTCTGTTACCTTTTCCTCTCTAGTCATTTGCTTCAAAGATCTCTGTTCCTTTGCTGGTTTTCTCCAGTAAGTTACAGCCCCCCTCTTACCTATTCTCTGTACCCTTGTTTGCAGTCATCCCTATTGTCAAAATTTCCTTTCTCCATTCCTGTGTTTGCCTAGTTCTTGAAAGCTTTCTGGAAATTTTTAAATATAATATTCTGCATAGTTGTTGTTGTTGTTGTTGTTCAAGGATCTGTGTTCAAAATCCCACTTTGTCCTTATTTCTTGAACTCTTCCCCCATCGTCATTCCTTTCCACTTAGAATTATAATGTTCTGCTTGTGTTATGTGAGCCTTAACTGTGTACCTGTAAAATATCACCTCACATCAGGCAATCCTAAACAACCTTGTTTGTTCAGTGTTTTTCATGGTGATGGAATACTGGGAAGAGAGAGACTTCCATGCCTTACATGTGGAGCATTAGCTAAAATTATCCCTCAGAAGAGCACATCAGATAACCTGGATCACCTGTCTGTGTTCTTTCCTGCTGGTAGGCGAGCATTCACACCTGCCAAACAGACCTTTCTAAATGTATTATTAACTGCTTTGTGTATATTTTTTATACTTTTTTAAAGCTAGTTAATCCGTGACCAGTGTATTCAACTAGGGGAATTTGTGTGTCATCAGCTACTTTCAAGAATGTGTCTGTCCATTATGAATATTTGCACAAAGCCAACTAATCATTTTCGAATCCCATTAGGAAGCATATTTGTTTGAGTATCCACTCCAAGATTAGAGTTTTTTTTTGTGTTTCATGATTCATTCTTCTGAATCCCACTTTTCTCTTTAATTGTTGTGACTTTTACATCCTTTTATAAGAGGTTATGTGAACCATTTAGGATTCTTTCCACTTCCTGACAACTGTAAACGGCCCTTTGAGTAGAATATATCAGATAACCAACTAATCTCTATACCACTTGATCTTCAGAGGAATCCTCTGCAGTGGACACTTACAGACACACCTTCAAGTCTCCATATATTTAGCCACCACTCCTACTACTTCAGTAGATTTTAATGTATAAGTATTACAAATTTATATTGTACCTATGTCTAGCTTCAATTTTCCCTCAAGATGCAGTTCACCAATGTTTTATGATGATCAGAACTGAAGCAGAAGTTTAAGTACATCTCCCTTTTCCAGTGCATGAATGTCATGGTATGTGCCAAGAGGGATAGTGGCCAAGCTAGAGAGCAAAGATTTGCCTTGAAAAAGCTGTCAGAAAAGAGATTCAAGTAGCTACCTATTGCAGGTGGCCTTTTTTCAAAGGTAATGGGATAGAGTAAATGCTAATATACTTCTTATACCCCAAGGCATGTGCTGATTAAGATCTGGAGAGTTTTCCCTAGTAATCTGGCTAGTTCGTAAGGTGTTTTGTGATAGAAAGATGACAGACTTCATGAGATATGCATGATTAACAGATAAAATTAAGAAAATAAGTAGAATCTGCTGATGGACTTGACAGTTATATCAGAAGTATATTGGTATGCCACCCATAAAAGAATAAACATTTGGTAGTATGAATGCTAATATTATGTTATCAAACAGACATGGTTGTGAAACATTATCTCTTGAGTATTGCTGTCTAAGTTATTGCAAACAACATACTAATGGAATGGAGTCTTATATTGTGAGGATCTTAATGTAAGTGTATGCAGTTTGTGTGCAGAATTACTCATATTTATGACTTTATTTTCTTTATAGGTGTTGCATCTCTTATAAGTCTATTAACATCATCTCAAGATGAAGACCAACCGAAGCTGAATGTGCTGCTTTGTGAAACAGTTATAGCTGTCTATCTCTGTTTATTAATCCATGGACTTGGAACCCATGCTAGCAGTGAGCTGTTCCGTTTAGCTGCCCATCCACTTACCATTCGAATGTGGGCTGCAGTGTTTGGAGGCGGGGTGAAAATATTAGTGAAACCTAAAAAACAGTCTGAAGCTGTTCCAAGTAAGTAACATTTTAAAGTAAAATTGTATTCCTAATTTGGTACATGTGTTTCTTTGAAGTTACATTTTCTCTAAAATGTAAGTGATTCTGATGAAAACTTGTTCATTGTAACAGATTGTGTTTTATATAATGGTATTGGTTAAGAATCTAGCAGCCTCTTCATTTGCAGTAAAAGCTAGCCCGATTTGGTCTGCGACCTGTCTGAGGTAGTTGCATGTAGCCAGCCAACTCTGTTCCTGTAAGGCAAGATTATATGTTCACATCACTGGAAACTTACACTGGGAATGAATCTGATGTAAAGTAACATCACCCAGAGAAAGAGAACATAATCTGACAGTTCTACTTGATCTATTATTAAGATCCATAGAAGTGTGTACTCCTTTTGCTGTTAGCATGACTTGTCGTAGCTGAAAAGCTAGCCATCAGGAGCACCTGAGAGTAATCCAGAACAAGAACTGTGAACCCCTGGACTTGCAGTGAGGATGATGAAAAGACAGAAAAGAACATAAAATATTTTTTTTCACACAAATTGTTTTCTGGGCTCTTTTTCAACAAACAAGAGCAAACATGTCATTTACAGGGGAAAATTATGGATTGCAATTAGTACATACTTCTGCATAACTACTTTAAGTTTTGGTAAACTTACACAGGATATCATTTTACCAAACCTAAGATGCAGGATATTTTTAGTGCTAAAGGAGATTACTAGTTTTTTTATTTGTTGGCACTTCTTCACGTGTCTGCTTTCCATCAAAAACAAATTTTATGACTTAGTCCATCTCTACATATACTGCATCATATAAAGAAGGCATATATAGTACAGGTATTTAGAGCAGCATAACATTCACCTTTGCGCAAACTATAAGGAAACAAAATTGAACTTGCAATTTGACAAGCCAGGAGCTGAAATGATAAGCATGCCAGTCAGTTGTTGCAGTCATATGGAGATTGTAGTGATCTTGATTTATATGACACCTGACTGTCAGAGGGCCGACTGGGATGGGAATGAAGGAGAGGCTTTGGGTAGCTCACTCTTTTTGGGTGAGGTATAAGTGGATGGCCAAGCATCTCATTAACTGATCTTGTGAGAAAATGGGAACTTAGACTAATATAGTAGCTGTATAGTACAGTATTTGCAGCTACAGTGCTGTGGTATCTTCATGCATGGACACAGTTAAGATGCATAAATGGAGAGGATAGAAATGGATAGAAAGGTAGGAAAATGAGAAGTTAGTAAGCAGAGGTACGCACAAAAGGACAGTATATAGGAGTGTACAGGACATAGAGAAGGCAGGGCAACTTGTTATATACAGAGATGGGAAGATGAAAAAGGGTATAAGTTAAAGAAGATAGGAAAGGAGGGGCAAAGCAGTATGTGGGGAAAGACAAACACAGTAGTAAAGACAAATGGGGCAGAAGTACATGAAGTTAATGGGAAGATGTGGAGTGGACAGAAACAAGCAGAGGGCAAAAAGATAGTAATGGGAAGGTTGAACAGTGTATGGAATATCAGGTGTGACACAGCAGGTACATGACACATGTTGCTTTGGGGTGAAGTGGGCCCAAGCAGCATCATACTAACTACCATGCCTATTCAGAGGGCCAGTAATGTGATCCATCACTGAATGATGGACCAGGCTGGCTGGTTGTGCAAGTCACATCCTTCTCTGGTAGCCCAGTGGTTGAGACACCTAAACTGTAAAATGTTCAGTCCAGTCCGTCCGGGTCATGCAGCTCCCCACTGGTATCTTAAAAGCAGGTTCTACCACCTGGTGCAGCTGTGGCTGGGCCATCTCAGGCAATGCAGGTGATATATCTGTTTGCTGAGCAAGTCTGTCTTCCCTGCCTGCACTGAGGAATCTCTATGGGAAGTTTGCCTTAAATAACTCTATCCTGACAATGTGCTGAATGTGTATAAAATACAGAACAGCATGTGAGTATTGCTGAGATGGATGACCACTAACACCTCCATTCTTCTGTAATAGGTGATGTCGTTAGTTTGCTTTGTTGTGTTGAGTTAGCTTTTTACCTTAAATGAAGACAAGACAAATCTTTCTCTCTTTCATTGGTATTTATTACACACGTGTGGGAGCCTCATGGAAAGTACCAGGGAGACTCTCAGAACAAAGGAATGCATAAGCTTATATGCTGGTAATACTGCTGACTGTACAAAAATGTAAACTGGACCAATTAGGTCAGTACAAAAGACATTTAACCAATCAGTGGTTTACCCGTATGCCTAAAGCAGTTCACATTACTGCATCTCTAGGCAGAAAAGAGAAAATCGGATGCACTTCCATATAAGGCACATTTCCTGCTTTCAAGCAGGCTCCTGTTTTTTAGTACTTTTCCACTATTCACAATTTACTCAGAGTTCGCAGTACAAAGTCCATCTTAATGCATGCAGATTGTCACATACTCAATTTCCTTAAACACATGCTTTGGCCATTCATATTCTACAATCCCCCATTTGATGCTGTGTAAGCATCACCATTTAGTCTGTCATACATTTGCCCTAAGTCTAACATAACCATGTGGCTGGTTCCTTTAACATTGTCACACTTTTTGTTTCATCATCTATATTTATAACTGCAGGCATATAAAACATTGCCACCTTTTTAGTAGTCTTAAAATACATTAATTTTAAAATCAATGCTTTGATTAAAAACAACAATAAAGTCAATAATAGCTAATACTGCAATTAGTAAAATTAACTTCAATAGTCCACTTCCCCAACCTGAAAACAGGTTGGTTAACCATGCCCATGTTGAGTTATCGGCCACCTTGGCCTTAGAAAGTCCGGAGACTCTCTGAATGAGTTCAAGATGACTTTTAATTTCATGCTGATTGTCAGGAATAAATGTACAGCACTCCTCCTGGATTAAAGCGCAAGTTCCACCTTTTGCCACTAGGGTGAAGTCGAGAGCCATATGGTTTTGGAGGACTACAACTCTCATATCAGTTAGTTCATCAGTCACTAGTTACAAAGCAGGGAATGTGGCATTGCTTAGTATTTCAAGCAACTTGGAAAGTTTTCTCAGTTCCCAAATTGATTTTACTGCTCCGTATGCTGGAATTATACCAGCCCACGATATGACGTCATCACCCAAGTCCATATGAGATAGTCCTTTGGTGCCAGCATGAGCTAAGTCATGATGATAAATCCATGAAGCGTCAACTTGGCCTACTGGATTGGCAGGCTTTTTAACCTCTTGAACGTTCCGAATTCTTCCTTGAGGTAAAGCAGATTTATGTCGAATGGCTGGGACTAAATAACCTAAAAAACAGCTACCAGACCAGTGTTTTGATAGCCATTTATAGGCCTTTCTTCCGCATATAAAATAACAGTCCTGCACCATGGTGATAATGTTTGAGGAATGGTTACTGCCCGTGGTCATGCCATGGAATTTGGCAAGAAGTATGATATTGTGAGAACCAAGTAATGAGGCATTTCTTAATGTCAGCTGAATGGCATCAAACGAGACTCGACAGCCTGATGCTATATGGTTTTCTTCTGTGTAATTGCACTGGTATTCGATTGTCATGTTGCAGACACTTTGTCCCATTTTTCGAGTCCAATGATGTCGACTTGAGTAATCTCGTCGGAAACAGAGAGTGCCATTGCGATGGAGAGAAAGTTGTAATGCAATGGATTTGCTGGATGTAATGTTAGCGGTGTTGTTGAGTAAGCTAGTCCATGTATCAATGATGCTTAGTGGAGATGCAACCAATGACAATCCTCCATGTACGGAGGGAATAGCAGTGCAGATGCAGCAGTTAGAAACATTGAATGTAGAAGCATAAACATATTTGATGGCTTGGTAGGTGTTGAAAGGTGGATGCCAAATAGCTCGTTTGGTGTGATGCATCAGTGGAGCAGGAAGTAAAAATGGCCACATTAAGAATAACAGTACTAGAATAACTGGTAGAATGACTATCCAATATTTTTGTGGAAATGGTTGTTGTGCTTGCGTGGTTTCAGGAGTTTGGAGTTTTTAAAAGGGTAGATGTTAGGCATGGTCAGGTACTGGAACAGTTCTACTTCGAGTACGAGTAGCAATGGGAGGAGAATCTGGAGTTGAAAAAGATAATGGCTATTGGTCTTCGGACGGCACAACTTTTTTGACGTGTGAAATGTGGATCCAGGTAGAAGATCCTTGCAGTCGTACAGCAGATGACGTTGTCAGAAGAACCAGGAAGGGCCCCTTCCAGCGCAGCTGGAGCGCTGTTTTTCTAGTAAGGCACAAGTCCCATTGGTTTTGGCACTGGTTATGTAGGAGCCATAGTGCCTTTTGAAATATTATGCTGTAAACAAATGGAGCACGTGCTCAAAAAATGTTGCATAGAAGCAGAAAGTCCTGGGGCGAACCAATCCTTTTGGATTTGTTTGATTAATGCTTGCACCCCTACATGAGCTGGCAAATTATATGCTTTTATAAGAGAATTTAACATAGAGTTAGGGCAAATTAATGTGCCATCAGGATGCTGCCAAATTGAATCAGAGCATTTGAAACGGCTTTAAGCCAGCCATGCTTTTCTTTTTGATTCCTACGCTTCACTTTGTAAAGTTTTTAAAACAGTAGTGTCAAAAGTAACTGTTTGTAAGATAGGCTGCAGAAATTGTCCCTGAACAGTGTGTAAAAGAGAAGCCTGTTTGGCAGCCTAGTCAGCCAGATTATTTTCCTTAGTTATTGGGAGTCGTTGGACTGGTGAGCTGCACGCTTGACAACAGCAATTTTAGAAGGTAATAACAAATCCTATAATAGGTGATCAATGTACATGTAATTTTTAATCAGTGCCCCAGAGGATGTCAAAACCCCCCTTTCCTTTTATAAGGTACCAAAATCATGAACAACACCATGGGCATAACTTGAATCAGTATAGATAGTAACAGATCTGTCTTTGGCCATTTTACATGCATGCGAAAGTGCCACTAATTCCATGGCTTGTGCGGAAGTATCAGGTGGTAATTGTCCAGTTTGTAAAACCTCAGATGGCGAGCAGACTGACCATGCAGCCTGGAGTTCACCAGAATTATTTCGTAAACAGGATCCATCCATGAAGCGAACTAAATCAGGATTAAACAAAGGAACATCTCGCAACTCTAACTTGGGAGAGAGAACAGTGTTAACTAAAAGCACACAGTCATGTGGTTTGCCCTTGTCACTAGTTGGAATCAATGAAGCAGGGTTTAGTGGGGGGCAACGTGTAATTTGAACAGCAGGATTACTTAATAAACTTAACTCCTATTTAGTGAGGTGAGCATTAGAAAGATATTGAGTTATTTATGCAGCTTTGTGTATTAATTGCAAGGGGTTCTACATTGGTAAAACCAAAAGGCACTTTAAAGACAGGGTATACGAACATCTTAGGGCCATAAGAACCCAGAACAACACTAGTGCTTTATTCAAACACATCAGTAAAAACCCTGGGCATGATTTTGGATTTTGTGTCATTGAAAAAGTCCCACAGAACCCTAGGGGTGGACCATGGGAAGATTATCTTGATTTTAGAGAATTGTTTTGGCAGATTAAATTAGACGCCACTACCTTCCCTGGCTTGAACGATGCAACAAATTTAACTAGCCTACTTAAACTGCGAGCATATGAAATTTAAAGTTGTTCAATTTTTAATATATTAATTTCCTATTTTATTACCTACTGCTAATTTTAGATCAAGTTATTTTTAGGGTGTAGAGTTGTTTGTGTTTATATATTATGTTGTTTTTTATGGCTATGGCATTTTTTATTGCACTTGGCACTTTAAGCATATAAAACTATTTACTTGATTGTTTAATTGAATCAGGTGATGCTTTTATGCTATAAATGAAACATGTTTTTGTTTTATTTCAGTTCTGATGAAGTCAGCCTGTGGTTGCTGACGAAAAGCGCTTAACTGTTGTGGTTTCCTGAATAAAAGTTTTTGAGTACAGGACTGTCAGCATTTTTTTTGGATTTCTGTCAAGTTTTCTGTTGGTTCTTGGTTTCATGTAAGATACTGGGTTTTTGTTTTTAAGAGTAGTGCTTGTACCTCCCGCATGAGGTACTGCTAGTATAGTATCATGTCCTAAAGTCAATGGTGCTTCCATATCGATAAACACAGCAGCGGTTGCCGCCACTCATAAACAAGGTGGATAGCCAGAAGCAACAGGGTCTAACTGAGTGCTGTAATATGCTATAGGTCAATAGCCCCCCCCCACCCCCGTGCACGCTTGCGCTAGCAGACCCAGGGCGGTTTTGTTTTTTTTACAACAGAAAAAAACAAATGGTTTAGAATAATCTGAGAGCCCCAGGGCAGGTGGGTTTATCAGTGCCATTTTAATAGCCTGAAAAGCATTTTTATGTTCAGGGGACCAAGGCAGAGGATCTGTGACTTCCTTTTTTAGAAGCTGCAACACAGGGGCTGAAATTTCCGAAAAATTGGGCACCCACTGTCTGCAATAACCTGCTAGGCCGAGGAACCCCCTGAGTTGTCTCTGAGTTACTGGGTGGGGGGCAGTCTGAATGGAGGTAATTCTACTTGGAAGTATTTGACGTAAACCCATAGAAATGATGTGTCCCAGGTATTGTAACTTTTTTTGACAGAACTGCAGTTTAGATTTATTTACCTTAAAAACTCATTCAGCTAAAAACTTTAAAACTAGAAGAGAATCCTCTATATAAGACTTAGTATCTTGTGAAGCTATAAGAATATCGTCTACATATTGGACCAAAACTGAACGTGGTGGAACTGTAAATCCTGTAGTTGTCTGTGCATCTCTCTAGAGAATAGGGTTGGAGATTCTACATATCCTTGGGGTAGTCGGGTCCAAGTATACTGTTGGCCCTTATAAGTGAATGCAAACAAATACTGACTATCAGAATGTACTGGAACAGAGGAGAAAGCTGATGAGATATCTATAACTGTAAAACAACATGCTGTAGGTAGGATACAGCTTAAAATCGTAGCTGGGTTTGGTACGATTGGAAAAACAGGCAAAACAGCTTTATTGCCTTCTCACAAGTCTTGCACAAATCTGTAAGCTTGTTTACCAGGTTTCCTTACCGGTAGTATTGGAGTATTACATGGGCTTGTTGTACGTACTATGATTCCTTGATGTACCAAAGCAGAAAAGATGGGGGCAATACCAGATGTAGCCTCAACTGTCAAAGGGTACTGTGGCACCCAAGGTAACTTTGCTCCAGATTTTAAGGTTATTTTTACAGGAGGGGCTGAAGTCAGAAACCTAATATCGTTATCATGAGTGGTCCATAGATGAGAGGGTAATGAATTTAAATGCTTATTTTATCGAGGTCAGACTGCATACATATTGTTTGCAGAGTGACAGTTTCATCTAAAGTAGCCAAAGTACTATCTTGTTTATCTGAAGGTACTTGTAAATATACTCCATCAGCCATGCAGAAAATGGTTGCTCCCATCTTACAGAGCAAATCTCTCCCCAATAAATTTAAAGGTGTTGAGGGTCCTACTAAAAATGCATGATTGTCATGTAAAGGTCCCAAAGTTACTGGGACTGGGAGTGTTTCATACTATTCAATAGGGATACCAGAGACACCTACCGCTCTAGTTGTATTACTGGAGAGGGCGACATTTATTGCTGCTTTACCATCTAACATAGATTTAGTTGCTCCACTGTCAATCAAAAATGGATATGGTTTATTTTTGACAAGCAACATAACATGCAGTCCATCTTGATCTACAGGAATAAAAGGGCACAACTGCTGTTGTCTTTGTTCAGGGAACCTTTATTGTGATGTCTGCCAATTGGATGAAGTCCAATTAGAATTCTACTGAGGTGATGTATCAGTGGGTGGGGCAGGTTGTTCAGCCAGATACAGACATTCATTTTTCCAGTGGCCTACTTGGCTGCAGTTGAAACACTCTGTCTGATTATTATAGCTTTGGGGTGGGGCTGATCGTGTTTCCTGCCAGTTTTGTCTATTTTAATTTCCCGCCCCTTGGCATCCACCTCTCCCTCTTACCCATCCTCATCCACACTGCCCAAAAGCAGTACACATCTGAATCTGCGCCTTAACCAATTTTTCCTGTAAGTCCTTTTTTTTTCCTTTGCTAAGTGGTCAGAGAGGTATTGCACTGGTGTGACCAATTCATGCAATCCAAGACTAAGCCAGTTTAAACATACTTTCTTTAGCTTATCCCGTACTTGCGGGCGTAACCCATCTACGAAGGCAGCCAACAATTCACTTTGTGCTGGCCCTTCGGTGGCTTCTGGGTAACCAGAATAAGCCTCAAAGGTTTCAGTGAGACGATTTAAATATTCGTCCACAGGTTTGTCTTCTTTTTGGAGAACTGACTTGATTTTGGACCGGTTGGGTGTGGGTGGGACTATTACTGTAATAGCATCTACTATATGCTGTCTGACCACTTCAAACCCATTATCTCCCTGTGCATCGTGTTTTGGAATTGGAGTAGGGACATTAGCATGGTCCCAAATTCGTTTCATCAAATCAGCCGGCACGGCGTACCGAAGAACTGCCCTGACTTATTCTATTGTAGGACTTTGTAGACTAATATGTCCCGCCAACACACGCTAGAACTTAGCTGGATTAGTATGGATAGACGGTAGTGATTTGGTAATGACTTGAAAATCAACCGCCGACCACGCCCTAGGTACTACAATGGTCGGTGGTTCCTGTGCACTTCTAGCATGGGCTGGGTTAGGTACCTCTCTCAATGTTAACAATCTGTCATCATCTGACAACTCCGACTCTGAGTGTAGATTAAATTTATCTGGCCCAAAATATCC
Organism: Protopterus annectens; assembly: GCF_019279795.1. Taxonomy (NCBI): domain Eukaryota; kingdom Metazoa; phylum Chordata; order Ceratodontiformes; family Protopteridae; genus Protopterus; species Protopterus annectens. The sequence goes on along the minus strand of NC_056739.1, from coordinate 1,024,638,116 downwards.
ATCCCCACTGTCAGTTATAGCAGGGAACTGGTCAAAATGCCTTCGTCGGTGTAAATGTCGCCTTTCTTTTTCCTTATGATAGGGTTTAGATTTAAAGTACATTACAGCTTTTGCTTCCTTATGAGTCTTACTACGAGTTCTTGGTCCCTCTTTTTTATTGCTTGTTTCTGGATCAGATTCACTAGACTGACTGTCCGCAGCTTGTTTTCCATCCCTAATGGTGGAATCTGGCTGCTGTATGTCAGCTCTTTGTTGAGCGACGGGGGCTGATACTGCGGGGCTGCAATCGGTGATGTAGTCGGTGGTGGGGGAAACCAGGCATTATCGTCCTCTGATGATTTAGTTATTTGTAATTTAGCTAATTCCTTTACAGGATAAAGCCCCTTAAAGGGTGGGCCCTTTAAACATTTACCGTTTACTACTTCTAAATTACTGGCAGTGTGTTGTAATTCCCTCAATTGCTCTTTCAGTTTTTGCTGATTATCTTTTAAACTACTGATAACCGAACCTTTTTCTCTTTCTTTTGCCTCTGTCATCCAATCATTAAATGCTGCCCAGCACAACCCTGGTATTTTTTCCCTTTTTTCTTTAACTTTCCTTGGAGATTAAACAAAATATTTTTATTAAAACTACCATTTTCTGGGAAGGCAAATTTACCATCACCCTTAGTGAGGGCGATCTACTGACTTATAAACATACAACTGTCCCGGGACACACGAAAATACATATAACCAGCTGGTGTACCTCTTTCTGGCTCCTTTATGGTTCCCACAGTCGCTCCCATTTTCACACAATAAGCTATACTGTATTTTACAGATTTAGCTATGACGTTTTGTAAACATTGTTTTCCCCACTCTCGTATCTCCTTTTACTCTTATGTCACCAGTTTTTCGTTTTAACCCACGCTCATACTGCACAATCAATAGCAGAAAAGAAATACATGACTCTTACCTCAAAACGACTGAATGGGAGGAATTATTATATTCCTGTAAAGTTATCAATACCAAATTTTAAAGCAGGCGAGTACAGGAAATGAAAGAAACACCGCAGCAGAAAATTTTGTCATGGGCCTTTTCACTTGCAGTATTTCGTTCAATTCCCAACTGCTGCAGCTGTTGTCAGTTCAGATCCGAGTCACGGCACCAACTGTTGAGTTAGCGTTTTACCTTAAATGAAGACAAGACAAATCTTCCTCTCTTTCAGTGGTATTTATTACACACGTGTGGGAGCCTCATAGAAAGTACCAGGGAGACTCTCAGAACAAAGGAATGCATAAGCTTATATGCTGGTAATATTGCTGACAGTACAAAAATATAAACTGGACCAATTAGGTCAGTACAAAAGACATTTAACCAATCAGTGGTTTACCCGTAGGCCTAAAGCAGTTCACATTACTATATCTCTAGGCAGAAAAGAGAAAATTGGATACACTTCCATATAAGGCACATTTCCTGCTTTCAAGCAGGCTCTTGTTTTTCAGTATTTTTCCACTATTCACAGTTTACTCAGAGGTCGCAGTGCAAAGTCCATCTTAATGCATGCAGATTGTCACATACTCACTTTCCTTAAACACATGCTTTGGTCATTCATATTCTACAATTGTTGTCACTGAAAGACAAAGAGTACGTCAGGGCAGTGTAGACAATGTTAGGTGGGACAGTATTACAACTCTATGCATGTGTCACATGCCATGCACGTATCGCATTAGCTGTGAGACCAGCAGTATGCTGGTGTGTGTTCCTTGTCCACACGTTACAATAATGAAACCGATAATGATCCAGTTACAAATGTAGACACACCAGTTAGTATCCAGGAACTGGGAGATGGTGCATCATAACCCCATCCCATACAATGTCCCAAAAAAAATCTGCATCAAATGAAGTATGCATAAAACACAAAGTTGCACTACCACCAGACAGTAAAACTATATGCAGTCACCTACACATTCCTAATGCTGACCTTGACAAATTGTTACCCGTCCAAAAAATAATGTCAAACATAAAATGCATTGGACCAATGACAGCAGCAGTCCAACAGGTGCAGTCAGTGGATTACTTGGTCCAGAGTATTTTATTCAAGGAATTTCAACCCGAAGTGACACAGTAACCAGAGGCAGTTGATGAGTCTGGTCATACTACAGGAACAGTAATTTACTTTTGGAAATGAATATTTTTTTTTTTTTAATTTAATCATTTAATTAGAGTACACTTACTTCACTTAAGCTGTTTGCCACACAATTAAATTTAGCAATGTTATAATGGGAGAAAGACAGTAGGGCTGTAACCAGATATCACCCTCCAGTGGTTTGGGTCATTAAATCCTTTGAAAAGATTTATGAAAGTCATATCAATTGTACCTTGATGCAATTATGATGTTTTATAATTTAACAACTAACAAAAAAAGGACATTTCTGTGACTTGTATAAACATAAGCCATTAATAACTGTGAATACAGATAAAGGGGAAGGGATCATTCTTGTGTATATGAAACAGTACGGAGCAAAAATGGAATGCTTGTGAACAACAGAAAATTATTAGTAGGGAAGTAAACATGGACATAACTAGAGCAGGTTATAGAGATCGATAGATTCTTGAACCTGTGTGGTACTGATTGCCCAGTTACTAAAGAGAAATAAATTCTGTTAATTTCCAAGATTGTGTATCATTTTTGGAATTTCCAAATCTCTCCAAGATCTTTTGTATCCACCTTTATGCGCTATTGCCTCAGCTGCTAAGTCCAGAAACTGAACCATTGGCTTTATATAATGAGAATAAATTAAACACACACACACACACACACACACACACACACTCACACAAACAAATGGATGCAGTGAACCACTTCATGACTTTATTCAATACAAAAAAAGTAGTCAGTTTAATGCTTTCTTCAACAAAGACTTCATCAGAACTGATAAAAAAAATGTTGCTTACATTTATTAGTGTAAGCAAAGGTCTCACATTAAAATTGCCTACTAGATCACCCTAAGTGTGTCATAAAAAAAAATCACTGAGTTTAACACGTTTTATTTTTTAAAATACATGGACAAATAATGGTTTCATTAAGACCTGGAAACTTATTAGACTATAATCGCAACTCTCTAGTATTTCAGAGTAGCTTTCAGAATCACCACCGTTTGGCCCTTTCTCCACATGTTCTAACACACAAAATAAATATTTGGTAAAATAGCCACAAACTTGAGAGCCTATATAATGCATTATTAATATTTTTAAGACAGGATTTTTGAATGTTGCAACAAAGTTTAAAGCTGTGTGTACATTTTGCGTACCCTTACTGATTTCAGAAACAGCCCTACCACAATGCTTGCTCTGTCTATTCACTTAGAAAGGTTAAACTAAGTGTACACATAGTATATATTTATGGTAACTTTTATGAATCCAGCCTTTAGCCTTAATAGTACCAACATAAAAGCATTGGAAAGAAATATAAATAGTACAAAGTACCACCATACCAGTGAGGTAATCATACCTGTCCTCTAGAGCTATTGTTCTGTCATAATGTTCAAAGCTAATAAGTAGACTTTAATAAATGTATTTATACCATTTATAAAACGCATGTGAGCATATCCGATCCGTGTTGGATTTTATACTGCTGAAAATAGTAGTTTAGCGTATAAACAAGGGTTTTGTTCCCAGCTTCTTTTCAAACTCTGGAAATACTCAGTTAAGTGCTTTTGTCTACAAAGGGTTCTACTATGAATCACTAGCTTCCAGAAAGTCTATGATCCAAAGCATAGATAAATAATGCTTGAATTACAGAAGGGCAGAATTTTAACTTTTAGCATTCTATGGAGGGCAGCAAGCACCACTGCACCCCCATGATGTGAGGGGAAGGCAATTCCCCAACACCTCCAAACATATATATATATATATATATATATATATATATATATATATATATATATATGTATGTGTGTGTGTGTGTGTATATATATATATATATATATATATATATATATATATATATATATATATATATATATATCACTGCGGTGGTGGTGCTGCAGTAGCATTGTCGCCTCACAGTTAGACGTTGCCCGTTCCATTCTCAGACTGTCTTCTGTGTGGTGACATGTGTGAACGGGTGTTCCTTCGTTGAAGGTTGTGCGTTAGGCCCGGCAAGCCAGCACGTAAAACTCTACTGCCAATCATTAGCGAACCGGCGTTCCGCTGTGGCGACCCCTAACCGGGAAAAGCCGAAAGACACAAACAATATCCCTATATATATATATATATATATATATATATATATATATATATATATATATATCCCTATATATATTTATTTCCAGATTGATTAACGGGGAAGTCCGCTGGGCCCAGAGAGCCCGTTTTCAGAGGAGGCCCAGGGAGAAAAGCGGCATGAAACAGATTACAGTAAAGATAGTAGTCCAATAAAAATAAAAGTAAAAGTACATGTCAAATAATACAAAGCATGAGTAATATTTCTCATAGTGGACAAAATATCACGCAAATAAATTTTAACAAATTCACACAGTTAAAGTCAAAAGCTGTTTACAATATTTACAGAGTTTGAGAGATTGTATGGGAATTAGCTGTAGAAGGTTATAGCCAGCTATAAGGTGCTTAGAAGCTCAGGAGAATACCCTCCCAGGGGCTTTTGTTAATGAGTTTTAGGTAGGGAGAATACATTTACATTTGGAGGAGAGGTAGGTGTAAAGCTGAGTTTTGAAGTTTTGTGTTTGACATTGTCCTTAGTGTGAAAGGGAGAGAGTTCCATTTCTTACCTAAGGAGAAGGAGAGAAGTTGTCCAGCAGGACATTTAGGTTTGTGGACAGTCATTAAGTTTTGGTGTTCAGATATGAGAGTTGCATTTGGGTGTATGGGGGAAGGATGTTAGAGCGATGCATTTGGTTAGATTAACTATTAGTCTATGTGCTGTAGTGAGCTGGAGTATGTATATATGGGTCTACTTTGGATGACCGAAACGCCAGTTCGCCGACACGCAAAACACCGAGACCAAACAACCGAAAACGAAGGTGATCGACAAGTTGAAATCCCGACAGCCGAAAGACCGACATGGGCAACGTGTGAGCGCAACTCGGTAGGTGTGCGATAATGAGGGATTTAGGGTTAGGAAGCGGACAGGTAAGTGTGCGATAGCGAGGGATTTAGGGTTAGGGTGTGGGAAAGGTGAGTGTGCGGTAGTGTCAGACTTAGGGTTCGTGTAAGGTAAGTGTGTGATAGTGACGGACTGTAGTTTAGGGGCGGGTTAAGTGAGTTAGGGTTAGGGTGCGGGTAGGGTGAGTGTGCGATAGTGACGGGCTTTAAGTTTTAGGGTGGGTTAAGTGAGTAAGGGTTAGGGTGCAGGTAGGATAAGTGTGCGATAGTGATGGACTTTAGGTTTAGGGGTGGGTTAAGTGAGTTAGGGTTAGGGTGCGGGTAGGGTAAGTGTGCGGTAGAGTCAGACCTTAGAGTTAGGGTTTGGGTTAAGGTTAGTGGATGTGTAATTGTGTGGAATGTGTAGTTTATGTTTTGTGTGTCAGTGTAATGGTGTTCGCTTTTGTGAGTTGTCGGTATTGTGTGTTTTCGGTTGTTTGGTCTCGGTGTTTTGCGTGTCGGCGAACTGGCGTTTCGGTCATCCAAAGTAGACCCGCATATATATATATATATATATATATATATATATATATATATATATACACACACACACACACACACACACACACACACACACACACTCACAAACTAACTCAGTCACACCAACTCAAAGAAGGGAGGAATCTTCCAAAAGAAGTGAATCATTGCTAGTGTACTTTTTAGAAATCGCACCAGCAAAGATTTTCTAAGGGAAGAGCAATGAGTTTTTCTCTGTCTCTCTCTCCATATTTTTTTTCTGTGGGCAAATGAAGCTCAGGAAATTTCACCTCAACTTACTGTGGGGAAGCCATCTACAAACACATTGTCAGAGCTGAGTAAAAGTGCCAGGTCTGGTTTATACTTAGTCCAGACATGAGTTAACATTTTCTTATGGTTTCTGATGAAGTGCTTCTAAACAATAGCCATAAACTTGAGTACCTTTTGTACTGAATAATGTGTATTCTTGGGTGTAAAGTGTTTCACTGCATCAGTTTTTCTTGCATTTTTTTTTTTTTTTTTAGTTACAGTTTTACACTGACCAGCTGGAGTTCTATTTGAATGCTATAAATTAATACTAGTTGTCAAGCATATTAAATCTTTTGTGCTAGGTTCATTTGATTGTTTAGAAAAATTTAAAACAATGTAACTGTGAAAGCAGTTGATTTTTTGGTGACTGCTGATATTTATGGATCTTATACTGTTATTTCTGCCGAATTACATTTAGTATGGTTTAGAGAGTTAAGATTCTTTCAAGAAACTCATTAAGTGGCAATGAGGGCTGCCATGACTCATAGTTATACCAGTACTGTCTTTGGCTTAGTATGAAGACGTATGTCTATGGCAATATTTTTTTTTTTCAAAAAATACCTTTGTTTTATTGATGATGTCATTTTTTATTCTCAAATTATTTAAATATGCTAGACATATTTCAGAATTATCTTTAAGCCTCAACACAATTTTAAAATTTTACATTACATGTTAACGACTATTGTTTTTTTGGTTTTATAGTTTGAGAAATCCTTGGAGAGTGAAAAAGATCTTTTATCTCTTCAACAAACATATAAGCTTCTAGTAATTCACATCTGTAAGATTCAAGTGTGTATCCCAGTTATTTGAAAAATAATATTGTTACGGTCTAAATGATTAAACTTAGCAAGCTTGCTACTTATGATGACTTTTTTGAGAGAGAGCTTAACATTTCAAATAAAAGATTTTATGTAAGAGGTTATACTGACAGGTTGTAAGAAGAAATTTCACAGGATGTTGAAGGAAGGAAAAGTAATTTTATATCTATTACTGAGAGGGTGAATGATGACAGAATTGGAGAAGATACAAGAAAGACAAATGTTTACACTCTGAGGTTAGTTTTAACATGCACCTTAGATTCACCAACCCTTAAGACATTAGGATTGACAAGTGGAAAAATATAGCAGAAGATCCAGTTGTTAGGAGAGTGGTTGGTGATTCTCAGTTTTTAGGAGGTATAACATGAATATATTTGAAGATGAGAAGAATTGTATTGAACTATTAAAAGTTAGGGGCACTTTTGTGTATAGTACATTTAACGAAAGTAAGCAAGATTTATTTTTATTTACTTGTTAATCAAGAAGGAAACAATACCCAGCTATAAAATCTGTCAAGGCACTGTTGCCTAACCTCCTGTTCCCAGACACAGAAATCTTCAAGGTTCTTGCACCACAGGTCATCAGAACAATGCCTACACTGTTCATCTGTCCAAGAAGTGCCTGTGATATAGGTCAAATCCGCAGCCAGGTCATGCCACGCATCCGGTTTTGTGAAAGCACAGTCACAGAGACCCAGTAGGTGCTTCCTGACCTCTTCACAGGAGGTAATACATAATTATGCTGTTGTCCTTGCACCATGTAGGCACTGTCCAGAACCTGCAATCTGTCAGGAGCATGTAGAGGCAGCATGCAGGCCTTATGCCAAAGGTGACAGTTATTCATACTTTGTGATCTAATTTATGTATGTGTCAAGTAAATGGGTATAAATTTGTGCTGTTGTGAAGCATGTCACCAATGTATTTACTAAGTAGTGCAGATTTTGAAACTTAAGCTGATGTTACAGTACCCCAATTAGAAGGAATAGCATTACTTTGTAAATCGAGAGACAACTCTGAAGTGGTACACAGTTCTCTGCAAGTGTGTGGTAAGTATTTTCAGTCCACCTCCCTGTAAGTATATGCCTGCCTTCTGGCTCATTGTTTTTTTAGTGTGTGTATTCATCCTGTAATGTGGTGTTTTGGGAAAGTTCCAGTGTTACAAGAGAAAGTTAAATAATATCAGCATAGATTATTACATTTTATTGTCAGGCTTCTGACTTACAGGTTTTCAGGAAACTTGATTGACATCATCTTGTCTGTTTCATTTATTTATCTATATGGATGTCCAGTAATGTCGAAAATGAAAGTCATTGAATAGCAAATGATTGAACACAACGTGTCTATCAGCAGCAGATTAAAAAAAAAAATTTTGTTTCATGCGTGTAGCAAGTCTACTTGCACTCCCACTCCCCAGCTAATTATACATACTAACTCCGAAATCACACTGCAGTGGGGAAAGGCAAATTACAATCCCCGCTGTACCGCAGTTTCACATTGAACAACTACAGGCATGTTAGATCAGCTCTGCTGGCAGTTTTCTAGATTAGACAAGTTTCTTGATATTTTATGAAAGTTTAATTTGACTGGCACATAAGTCAGTGTTGTAAATAACTTGTTATATTTGACTAAAAAGTCATTTTATTGAAAGTTGTACAAGTCATTAGGTGTCATTTTCAGTGTTGTTTTGCAATATGAAAGTTGAAAGGGAAATAATTTAAATGATTTTGTGTGGATTAGCAATCACAGAGTTATCATGTACCTCCATATCTGTAGATGTTTGTGCACCAGCGCTGATTCACTGTGCGTGTTTTTTCCTCCATGGGTGTGCAACCATTAAGTTAGAATATATACGATTGGTGGTGTGAGAGGGCTAAGCCCCCACTTTGAGAATACAGGGGGCTTGCCTCCCCCTCCAAAAAAAGATTTTATAGTGTATATATGTATTGCGTAGAATATTTTCAATTAAATGACTTTTCAGGAAAATGTACTTTCAGTGAAATGCATTTTCAGTCATTTGTACCACCTGATGTCTGTGTCAGTCAAATGAACCTGAGATCAAATGTCAGCACTCAACATAAGCCTGCTTGCACACTAATTGATGCGAAGGCCGAAACTGATATATGTTATGTCATTAATTGAATAAAATAGCTTGGATAACCAGGTGTGTTTGTAAACACACACACTTACATACACACACACACACACATATATATATATATATATATATATATATATATGTGTGTGTATGTATATGTGTGTGTGTATATATATATATATATATATATATATATATATATATATATATATACACATATATGTATGTATATATATATATATATATATATGTATACATATATGTATGTATATATTTTTATATATATATATATATAAGACCAAATACAGAAAAGGTGCACACCAAACCAGATGCAGTGCTCGAAATACACACACAGTACAAAAAAAACATAAAATCTAGCACTCGCAAGTAAATCAAACCTTGTAATCCATATACCAAGAAAAAGGGACCCAAAAAACACTAAAATAAGTGTATCAGGCTTTATTCCAGTAGACCAAACATTCAGGCATCATACATAGCAGCCATTTGGCTTCTTCAGAACTTCCTTAACACAGACCGGGGACCGGTTTTACCCCCTGGCATCATCAGTGTGAATTCACCATGAAGCACTCATAAACATTTAAATACCATAAATCCTATTGTGATTAAAGAAACAGAGACATAACATGACATTTCTGAGTACACATCTATATGCAAAACAATATTTAAAAGACACATACAGAAACCAGATGAAATGTATATTATATATAAAATAATGTACACATATACAGATACATTTAAATATAAATGCAGAGGCATATAAGAGGGAAGAAAAACAGTAAATTTAAGAATCAGGAAAAAAAATGCAATTCAGACATCATCACTGGTCATTGAGACCAGGTTTGTGTAAAGCCCCTAACTTCACCATCCACATTCTTTCTTTCTTATCTAAAATCTCATGCTTAGTTAAGTCAGACAGCCTATTACCTTTCACTGCATCAATTCCAACAAATAAGAATTGTGCTGAAACATGTTCCAGTCCATGCTTATAAAGTGCACTTCTTTTACGCTTACAACTTATGTCACTCAAGTACACTGCAATTCCATTCTTTAGACTACTAGAGGTCTGTCTGACATAAAATGCCCCACATTGGCAGACAGCCATGTAAATCACCCACTCAGTACGACATGTGATTAAATATCTGATGTCAACAACTTTAGATGTATTGATTGATGTGAATGACAGTCCATGATATCACCCTACAGTAAACACAGTTTCCACATGCATTACTGCCCCTAGAAAACTGTGAAACCGCTCACTGGTCTGTGTTGAAGAAGCCGAATGGTATATGGATTACAAGGTTTGATTTACTTGCGAGTGCTGGATTTTGTTTTTTTTTTTTTTTTTTTTGGACTGTGTGTGTATTCCGAGCACCACATCTGGTTTGGCATGTACCTTTTCTGTTTTTGGTCTTTTGAATACTAGAGTGCTGCCAATGAATGGTTGGATTATTTAATCGAGGGACTGTTTGGTGTATAAACTTTACATTCATGGCTACAGGAGTTGATCTTCGTGCTTTTACTTGCAACCTTTTACAAGACAAGGATGATGTGGCCTGTTTTAAGGCTTCAATGGTGAAAAGAGAATAGAGAATGTTATGGAGGTGAGTCGCACTATAAATATGGAACAGATGTTCAAAGAATTGACTTTAACTAAGAAATTTTCTTCAACCATATGGCACATTAAGCTGCTTAAAGCATATAGTGGGGCCGAAATAGCATCACATGGTTTGAGAGTCTATTTGGAACCAGGGGTTGGGAAGGAAGACAATTACTTTATGTTTAAATGGCACTTGATACAACGTACGGCTTCTAAACTGTTTATAGAGCTACTCATTGACTATTAGGAACGTTCCCTAACTGATATTAAGACGGATTTGGATGAGTGTTTGGAAGGTATACAACAGCATGAAAATGAAGTGGATTATGGAAAGATGTGTGATGTATATTTAAGTGAGGTGAATGCCTTTAAAAAAGAAGTAAAAAATAAGAAACTTAAGAAATTTAATCGGGACATGGGGATGTTAAAAAAATAATGCTGTTTTTTCATGGAAAACAGCTAAGAGGTCATTGCAATTCTCTGATTCGGCCAATAAACAATCTAAATATAAACATAAAAGGAATAGATCTATTGTAAAGCCTTCAAGAGGTTTTGAAGGTATTACAGATTCAAGCACTTCATATTTTTCCTCTAATCCCCCTAGTACAGACATGGAGGCAGATTCTATTGCGGAATTGACATCACCTGTATATTAGAAACCTACGGGAAGAGGGGGCCCTTTAGAAGATGAGGCCAAAAATATCACAGGCAGATCCGGGAGCAACATAGAACAAACATTCAGGGATCTAACGAAGATGTAGTGGAGAATGTAAATGAAGAAGTGGACAATTTAATAGTTAACTGATTATGAGTTAACTTCACAAGAGAAGAGTGTACTTAATAAAGGATTCAGCTATGTGCCATTGTGTTTCATTTCTGAGTTTGATGTGTGTCTAGATGTTAAACAATTTTGTAGAAATTTTAATTCGAAGTATTTTTTTCGATACTAAAACTGATGTTGGTAATGTTTCTACAGATGTTTTTCATTTAAAAAAATCTAGCTTTCAACCCCCATACTAGGGTGAAACTATTTGAAGACATGATATTGCATGATTTACATACAAACCAGAATGCTATTTTTAGAGATTTTGGTGACAATTTAACTAAGTTAGAAAGACTTGCTTTGACACAGTTGAAAAATAACAAAAACATTGTGGTAGCTAAGGCAGACAAGGGTGGTGCAATAGTGATATGGTCAAGAACTGATTATGTGAGCTTTGAGACAATTGAATGATGGTAGGTTTTACTTTAAACTGCCATTGGATCGTACTGTGGATTTCAAAAGGAAAATAGATGAATTTCTTTTGAAGGTTAGGTTTAATGGAGATATATCAGAATCTCTATGTAAACAACTTATTGTGGATTATACTAGACCTCAGAGATTTTATATTCTGCCAAAGATACATAAAACAGTTCAAAACCCACCAGGTAGACCCATAGTGTCATGCCCTGGTGTTCTAAGTATACTGACAAGGGTTTTGTCAGGGAACCTCTCAAAACCCTTGTCAGTATACTTAGAACACCAGTTAAAACCACTACTGAATTTGGTTAGAGCCAGATTAAAAGGTTCTAATGAAATCCTGTGCCTGATGAATGATTTGCAAGTTAGTTCTGAGTTTTTTCTTTGTACCCTGGATGTTCAATATTTATACACGAATATCCCACATGGTAGGGGCATTCGGGCCCTCGAACAGTGGCTTGAGATATATGGCATGTATTCACCCAAACATTTTGATTTCTTGATTACTCTAGTACAATTGGTATTGATACATGATGTATTTTATTTTTGTGGTGACTGTAACCTACAAATGAAGGGAAATGCCATGGGCACATTTGCCCCAATTCATGTGGACCTCTTTATGAGGTATTTAGAATGGCAACTAATATATAGTGATAAGAATCATTTTAAAAAAGAGCTGATTATGTGGCATCACTATTTGGACGACTGCTGGGGCATTTGGTCTGGAACCACTCAAGTTTGGTTGGAGTTTGTGAAATATTTGAATTTCAATGAATTTGGGCTTATATTCACTGACACGACTGAAACCAATAGTATTGACTTCTTAGATGTTAGAATAACCAAGACAACAGATGGTAGTATGATTACTAGTTTGTATAGAAAACCCTTCACTAAGAATGCAATTTTAGAAGCAGTAGTTGTCACCCTAAGCACATCACGTCTAATATACCGAGATCCCAATTTCAGAGGTTAAGGCCATCTGCAGTGAAGATGCCGGGGTATAGAACTGAGTTAGAAAAAAATGGGTGATTTGTGAGAAGAGGTTATCAGAGTTGTAATATCAAAAGGGAACATACTAAGGCATTAAATTATGAAAGAGATAAGTTCTTGAAAAATAGAGATATGCATGAAGATCAGCATGATGGGGCTATACAAACTGGGACAAATAGTTCAAAAATCATATTTGTTGTGAATTATAGTACAAAGATCTTTAAAATCAGAGACGTTGTTGCTAAATATAGAGATGTATTAAAATCTGACCCCTTTTTTGACCAATGCCTAGACACCAATTGTTCTTATAGCTGTAGACGTGGAAGAAATATTGGTGAATCACTTTCATGGTATAAAAAGGCTGATTGGCCGAAAGATAATGGGCATAATGATACACTTACGGGAAGTAATGCCTGTGGAAATTGTGTTTATTGTAGGGTGATATCATGACTAAGTCATTCACATAAATCAGTACATCTAAAGCTTTTGACATCATATATTTAATCACACGTCATACTGAGTGGTTGATTTACATGGCTGTCTGCCAATGTGGGGCATTTTATGTCAGACAGACCTCTAGAAGTCTAAAGAATAGAATTGCAGTTCACTTGAGTGACATAAGTTGTAAGCATCAAAGAAGTGCACTTTATAAGCATAGAATGGAACATGTTTTAACACAATTCTTATTTGTTGGAATTGATGCAGTGAAAGGTAATAGGCTGTCTGACTATGAGGTTTTAGATAAGAATGAAAGAATGTGGATGGTGAAGTTAGGGGCTTTATACAAACCTGGTCTCAATGACCATTGGTGATGTCAGAATTGCATTTTTCCCGATTCTTAAATTTACTGTTTTTCTTCCCTCTTATATGCCTCTGCATTTCTCTATGTAAAAATAGGCTTAAAAGGAAACCAAGGTGGGTGGTATCCGTCTGCTTTTTGACTGTAGCCCACTCCATGGAGTAGGTATAAAATCAAGAAGGATGAACACTCTAACTGGAATAGTATTCATCTCCCAGAGGTCCACATCTAAGTCCTGATAAGGACTCAGTTGTTCTTTCGGCAGGTGGTCCTGCGTTAGTCCTGAGGAGGACTATTGTTAGCCCTGAGGAGGGCTGTTGTAGCACTCGAGAGGGCTTTTTGGCTCTAAGAAGAGCCTTTGTGGAGTGGTGTTGTGGTTTTAAGAAGGACCTTTGTAGTCCTCAGAAGGACTTTTTTGTGTTGTATCTATCTCTTTTTGGTCCTGATAAGGACGTTTGTAGTAAGAGTGGTCCCTTATTGTTTGTCAGGTAGCCCGTATAAGGACTGGTGTGCCCCCTTGTTGACCAAGACTGGGCTTTAGTGGGTCCTAATAAGGACCTTTTGCAGTCCTGATGGGTCCTATTTAGTCCTAAAAAGGATTATTGCACCCCCTTGTGAATCAAGGCTGGGCTGTGTGGTGAAATCTCAGTAGGTCCTGAAAAGGACCTTGGTAGTCCTTAGAAGGACTGGTTCTGGCCTGTGGAAAAAGAGATAAAAAAACTGTAAGACTTACAAACACCAATACATAACAGACCAACACAAGACAAACACAAGACATGTAGAACACACAGAACAGATAAATAAAATACAAGAGTCCTGGATTATTGAGCTCTGGGCATGCAAGGTGGTCCCTGGTACAAGAAGGATTCAGGAGACAGTTCAAGTCAAGCAATGTTCCTTTATTGTTCAGTCCTTGCAGGTTACAGATTTCATTCCCAACTTCCTCCAAGCATTGTTATATGTATCTGTATATGTTTATATATTATTTTATATATGCTTATACATTTCATCTGGTTTCTGTATGTGTATTTTAAATATTGTTTTGCATATAGACGTGTGCTCTGAAATGTCATCTTATGTGTCTCTTTCTTTAATCACAGTAGGATTTGTGGTATTTAAATGTTTATGGTTGCTTTATGGTGAATTCACACTGATGACGCCAGGGGGCGAAACTGGTCATCGGTCTGTGTTGAAGAAGCCGAATGGCCGCTATGTATGCTGCCTCAATGTTTGTTCTAATGGAATAAAGCTTGATACACTTGTGTTTTTTGGGTCCCTTTTTCCTTGGTATATGGATTACAAGGTTTGATTTACTTGCGAGTGCTGGATTTTATGTTTTTTTTTTGGACTATATATATATATATATATATATATATATATATATATATACAGACATACATACATACATATTGGTATACTTGAGTGTATTAAGAATTATCGCAGACAACATTCAAGATTTATTGATGGAAAACACCATAAGATCTCATTAATGATAACCATTACTGGAAATGAAAAACACTTAAATGAAGGGATCGCAAATGTAAACAAAAAATGTTACATTCGCAATTGACAGTAAACCTACAATAATTTTCTTTTACATGGGGGTCTTTTTTCCCCACTTTAACTCCAGGGTTGTACACCTATAGAAAAGGGGAAAAAATGTATTGAATTATATTACAGTCAATCTCATGATGTCTGACTATAGCATAATTTCTTAATTTGACCATTACGAAATTTCTTACAGATTTGACATGTGACAAGCACTTTCACAAATAAAACAAATGGAGCCACACACACGCACACACACACGCATACGTGTGTGTGTGTGTGTGTGTGTGTGTGTGTGTGTGTGTATATATATATATATATATATATATATATATATATATATATATATATATACACACACACACACACATATATATATATATATATATATATGTATGTGTGTGTGTGTGTGTGTGTGTGTATATATATATATATATATATATATATATATATATATATATATATATATATATATATATATATATATATGTTTATATACAAAACACCGAAAACAAGTCCAGCCAGCACCAAGTGATACAATTCGACAATATCTGCTATTATTAAACACCAGTGTATATACATGCACACTGCACGGTTTCACCCTTAGAGCTCTTTCAGTGCCTATTTTTCTAGATGATGTCTAACAAAGCTTGATGTATTTCACTCTGTAGCAAATGCTGAATGAATAATATATTATAGTTTTGTTTGTGCTGCTTTTCGCAGTGTTGTGCAATTTTAGAGTTAGAATATATAAGTAGCAGGGAGTGTGGTGGGGTGCAGCCTGGCTTGCCCTTGCAAATAAGGACTGCAGGCACCGATGTTTTTCCCTTGGAGCATGTGTATTATAATGACTTTTTTTGTATTATTATTTTTGGTGTTATGCACATCAACATTTGCGGTTTGGTTCAACAAAGGCATTATTTGTCATTAATGTGGCCTGTTAGCCCAGATCTACTTAAGAAGATAGTCTATTTGAAAAATAATCTGTTTTTCAAAAACCTTTAGAGTGATTGCTAGTTGTCTCTTTCATATAAAATGTAATTCTGACCATTAACAAATACATAACGTTTCTTAATTTGTAAATGTAGTTGCACTGCAGTTTTGTAACTGTCAAATGTTTTCTGACTACATATAGTGTAATGGAGTATGTGAGCCATTACTCAGCTAATGACATTGACTGCTTTGTATGTAAATGTGCTGTACAAACAAATCATCTAAATAACTGATTCTTCAACAGAAAAATCTCCATCCGATACAAGTGGTGATGAAGCATGCACTGATATACAAAAGTCAGATCAAACTGCATTACTTAAAGAATCACATCCTTCATGCCAGACAGATATATCAACAACCTGTGAGAATGAGTCTGATGCAAAACTTGTACCCAAGAAATGTGGTGAGCTGAGTGCTGGTTGCTGTGGGTGTTTGTTATTTTTATTTCACTAGAAGCTTAGATAACAGGTTCATAAATTAGTTGTTTTTTCCTGAGATCTGCATGGTTTTCTGTTTGTGTTTATGAAAGTGTTTTTCTTCATTTTTGTTTTCAGTGTTGTAAACGCTGGAGACAGAAGAATTTTTGCTTTATGGATAGCAGTGAAAACATGCACATATAAGTATTTGCAAAACAAAGAACACACTATCAGAAACTGTGTATATCACGAAGTTAAGAACACCGTACAAAAGATGAAAATTATCTTTTGTGTAATGCTGTACATTTTCTTCCAAAATGGTTGTTGATTACCCTTTATTGTAATGCTAATGATTCATAATTAGTGGATCCAACAGACAAAAAAAGGTTGTGTAGCATAGTGCAAGTGTTGTACAATCTGAAGCTCAGTTTAGGAAATACAGTCTTTTAGCTTTACTTTACTTTTACTTTCTGATTGAGTTTACAACTGCTTGTCTAAATCGAAAATAAGAACCACTCAGCTGACCAAATCCATTACTCTCAGCCTGTTGCTGTCAGCTTGTTGTATAATTCTGATTAATGTTTATGGATTACTTACCTCTCACAGTGAGTCTGTGGTAAGTCAGTGGCTAAGAGCTCTCTCTCTCTCTCCTTCTCTCTCTGTCAAAGCTCCAGGATACATTTTGACTTCTGGATTACTGTCTTTGTGGAATCTGCATGTTCTCTGTGTGCCTATGTAGGTTTTCACAGTATTTCAGTTTTCCCCTCACTTCCCTGAAACACATTGGGAGATTGGCTAAACCCTCTGCATGTATTGCCCTTCTCATTGTGGCCTGGGTTGTGGCTGATAAAGAACTTGATAGAGACAAGTTTATTTACTATGTTAAGAAATGAAAAAAAAAAATTAAAACTATCTACTAAATCCATTCCCGTTATACACACTCCCAAACATATATATTATCCTTTCTCCTTAAGTAATTAAGTTCTTTTTCCAAAGTGTAGACTTTATTTTACCAGCAATTAAACATTTTAAAGGTAAATCATCTTCGTTTGCTGAAGGGCTGGTGGGTAAGGAAATTAATTGCAGTTTAATTTTACCATACTTGACCCAAGTATGCTTTTTTGCAGCTTATCATGTGTACTGATTTAAAAATGAAAAAAAAAAATGATAGTTTCGAGTGGAATACTACTAGACATGACAGTGGAACTTTCTTCCATTTTGTTATGTCATAAAATCATATACAGTCCTAACACACATACTATATTGACAAAGGAAAAAAATATATTGTTATCCATGTGTTAACAGCCCAAACATTTCCATTAGGAACTTATTTCAAGAGTCTGCAGTAGTCTTTTTATGATCTTACGACAGATGGTACCGAGGTGCTGTAGCACTTGTATGACAAAGTATACTGAAGTAACTTCACCTTGTTTTTGTTGCTTCGACAGTGGACAATAGATCTGCTTCCTAGAACTCATAAAGAAAGTGTAATGATAATGCAAACTTTATATCCTTTTTTTCAACTTGTCTAAAAGAAGAGAGTTCATGTAATTGATTCTTTCAGGAGCAGTGTTTACAGGGTTTGAAACCTGCACTGCTGCCACTATATATGTGAGGTATAGGGATATTGGCCTTAAATCACACAAAGCTGGCAGCAATTTATTGTGTGGTAGTCAGGGGCTACAGTCTTGCAATCTGCACCTCTTACTATCACCTATGTATGTGAGGGTTGATTTGCCTTAAGAGTGTATAGCAGGTGCTTATTACTGCCTCACTTTATCAACAGCTGACTCATTCAGAAAAGCGTAATATTTTACATCTTTAGAACAGAGTTATAGACACTGGCTCCCAGATTTTTGCTGACCTCTGTGTGAGCCTAGTGTTTTCTAGTGCACTGTTACCAACAGTAGCTAATACTTTATCGAACTGTTTTTCCCAGGAAGTGCTGCTGATAAATCTCAGGTATCAGCTCCCCTTTTCTCCATGTGTGGCACAAGGTGATATCTTGACCTCATTTATTGAACACATTTCCAATGAGTCAACTGATGTGTGCAGTAGCTTCTAGCCAAACAGTCTGTCCTCAAAAGGATGAGTGTCAAGAAGTCACGCTGCCAATGGGCACATGAATGGTATGAATTTAACCATATAAACTAATAAAAAATACACCAGCCAGAACTTTTTATAAATAAATAATTCTACTTAACAGAAAATCAGGTAAAAGCATAAGTAAGACAAATTAAATATATAACACCTTAATTAAATGCACTGGAATAATTTGAAGAAAATGTTTACAACAAATATTTGGCAATAGAATAATTTTAGTACATGTAAAATGCCTTACTCCTAACAGTATGGTAGCTTAACCTACTGCAAAGTACCTAGAAATATTTATTAGCTACAGGTGATGATACACAGGCAGATTATCAAGGTCTGAGCTTACTGAATTTGAGAAAGCATGCTGTCTCCTCTGTCCTGTGTAGCTTATATAAAAAACAGGTTTTACTTCTTTAAAAAAGTATGTTATATTTGATCTTCTCCACAGTCACTGCAAAAAAAAAGCTTTGTTGCTTCCATGTTTAAATAGAGTTCATCAACTCCATAATCCAAAATAACGGTGAAACTACAAGAGTCCTGATTCACTCTGTATGTAAAAAAATTCCCAATTGCAAACAGCATTTCCAGTAAAAATGTAAGTGCAGCAGTCTTGTTTCAATACTTGCATGAGGTTACAGTTTTCAAAACCAAACATTTTTTTCCTCCGTCTTAAACTATGTTGCTTATAACACACACAGAGTTTCATTACAGCATCAGACGGTGAGTCTTTTAATACTATATATATATATATATATATATATATATATATATATATATATATATATGTATATATGCAGTTAGATACTCTTCACTTCTGTCAGAGAGCCAAATTTGCAGAAGTCTTTCTTAGTCCTGGCTGCATCACTGCAGAGACCTGTGAATAGCTGATGTCTTTCTCTCACACTTCTGCAATTAGTGTTTCGCAAAAAGTCTTCCATATGGACTAATGTCAATTCTTTCTTCTCCTGTGTTCAGTCAGTGCTGGTTTAAAAGAATGCCAGCTTTGTCTAACCAGTTTTAGATTTCAGTGAATGATGTTTGTCACCTTGCTGGTTAATGTGCTTGACAGTAACACACTTTGTTCACCCTTTGCTAAACACGTTAACTTGAAAGAATCCAATAGTATTGCAGAAACTGAACTGAGTATCTACAGCACCTTGCAAGGGAAGATGGACTGAAACACTGTTCTTTATATTTTCTGTTATTTAAATTGTTAAGAAGGGTTTTAGGATAGGGAGATAGCAGTGTTTTTATGTCTTCATATTTATTTATTACTTTTGTATCACATGGAATTAATGTAGGTGAGCATGCAAGCTTTAATTTTACAACAGAGGCATGGATTTTTATCATAGAAATTCCTTCATCTGAAGAATAATTTCTCACTTTATATAAGAAATATTTCAATTATATATACTTTAAAAATTTCTAGAGAAATGTAATGGTTGGAACTTTTAGAAGCTGGATTTTACTATGCAAGCTTTTTATGGACATTAGGTTAAGTTAAAGCATGAAGTACAAATACGTTAAACTAAGTAAGCAAATAACACTAAACAAGTAAAATCAAATAAAATATGAGAACAGATAAAATCACTAAGTGCAGATAACAGATACTAGGTAAGCATAGCAAAATACATAAAAGAAACAGTATGTACGTTCGGTATATTTTCAATACATGAGGCCACGGTGGTGCAGTGGTTAGCGTTGTCACCTCACAGCAAGAGGTTCTCCGGTTCGATTCTCGGCTGGAGCGCATTCTGTGTGGAGTCTGCATGTCCTCCCTGCAGTCAAGTGATGTTTAAAAGACATGCAGGTAGGTGCATGTGTGAATGGGCATGCCATCTTTGAAGGTTGGGCATCAGGCTGGCACCTCGGCACTGTAAAAATCCATTGCCAATCATTAGCAGACTGGAGTTCCACTGTGGCGACCCCTAAGCGGGAAAAGCCAAAAGACATCCATTTTTTAGGTATCTTTTCAATACAACAATGCATGGAATTGTAAACTGGCACAAAGCATTATAACAACTTACAAGTTTTAAACACATATCATAAAATGAATAAAAAAATGGTATCACTGTACAAGAGTTTATGTATTCTAAATGCCTTATTTGAAATTCCAGATTCTAAAGTGCAAGTCTCAAAACTCTCAAATATTAACCATGATTCTTCACATGTAACAATGAAGTGTGAAATTCGCTGTTAAATCAGGTCAGCTTAAAAAGTTAACTTGCAAAACTATGAGACTGCCTGGAACATCAAGGGTAGCCAAAACTCATTCCAGTCATAGAGTAGCAGCTTGCATCCATAGCTTAAAAGGTGTGTGCAGCTTTGCAGGGTGTGTACACTGTAGAATTTCAGACCAAAACTGTACACTTTTGCCAAATTTTGAAGTCTGTAACCTAGAGAAACTTTTGAGCAGGGTGGTGCTGTAAGATTTGGCAACTTATATTCTTTATAACCTTATACATACGCTTTTGACTCATGGACTGTTGCTTTTGTTTATCTGCCTTGTACGTTATTGTTTAGTTTTCTTTTTGCTTTCTCCCTACAAAAGTTTCACTTCACTGTGTATTCTGTTGGATGGGAGTTCCTCAGATAATTAACTTTATTTACACAGAAGTAACATTCATGGCGATAAGTCTTTTATTGTCTCATACATCTGATATATCGACCCTTCATTCTGTCCTTCCTTGAGGTAGGTGTGCTGTCCAGTAGCTGACATGACTCCTTGTAATTTCCTGTTTTTCTATCATTTGATTAGGCATCTTAGCAACTTCATTAACTGTTTTGTTTTGTTTTCTGAAGGAAAAAAAAAGTGGAGAAGGTGTCAGCATTGCTTCAGTTGCTGAAAGCATGTAGATTGTTAAGGCAGTAACATGTCAGTGTGGGAATTGTTAGGAAGTCTAATGGCTGGGAATTGTGTAATGCATTAACCTCTAAATGAAACTATCTTGAAAAATTGCACTCACTGTATGTTCTGCATACTTATCTGTTCTGTATTTGGCTATGCTCTGCATAATTATCTTTTCTGTATTCTACTAAATGTTTTCAGTCCTGGAATCCAAACTTTGTATGTGTCATTATTTACAGCAGAATTAACATATTAAATTAGTTTTGTTGTACAGAAGTCAAACTGAAAGGTTTTGTTGCTATGTAGTTTTTAGGAAGCATGTTGTAAATAAAGTAATGTAACTTATTGTTTATAAATTAATGTTATTGATAGTTTACTTTATAAATTTTCTTTGCCTTCTTTTTCTTAGGATTTCATTTCCCATCCTTCTAAAAACTAGAAGCAAGGGAGTATCACAGTTCAGTGTGTTGCTTTTGTTTTCCATTAAATTGGGCAGAATAGTTTGTAAAATGTAATTGTTGAGCAAATTTTCACATTTGTTCTGACCTTGCTCTATGAAACTGTTCATAGTAAAACTGAAGTTACTCATATTTGTGTTTCGTTTTGCATATTAAGGCCCTCCTGTTCCATCACAAGAAATGGACAAACATCGCCGTAGGTTTACCATGAGAATGTTAGTACCCGGAAGACCAGTAAAAGAAGCTGCAACACCCCCACCTGTACCTGCTGAGAGACCATCCTACAAAGAAAAGTTCATTCCACCTGAGCTCAGCATGTGGGACTATTTTGTAGCAAAGGTACTTTACACAAGCTTTTTTGTCAGTAGTACATTATGCAGATGTCTGCATGACAAATAGGTTTATGGGCAAAGGGTATGTTTTAGGTTAAAGCAAGATAAATCTCAGTGTTGCTATATTTAGTTGCTGCCTAGATAAACTAGTGTTTGTTTGGTATCATAATAAAGTAGACTTTATGTTGAGTATACTCCAAAGTGAGGTGTATGACTTATTGACACTAATGACAGTAGCATCTAACAGATCTGACTTTAAAGGGATCTGCTATGAGTCAATGATATCCAACCCACCAAGTGTACACAGAATTCATCAAACATGCCCAAATGATGCACCTGGTAAAAGTGTAGGTGAAATCATTTTAACCACTCATTTTTGCAAGAAGCAAGTACCCCTCATGTGGAAGACTTTGCCCCCTCAAAATATATATGATTTCCATCTTGGTGGTGGAAAGCATCAGCGTGGGAGAGGCGAGAAAACACTTAATAAAAGAGAAACACAGCTCACAATATTGCAGACTTGCAGTAGAGCTGATGTTTATGTATAAACATTTTAGGAAGTGAAGTTTCAATGAGTTTGACTCATCCAGTGTAATACTGGTAAGTAGATTTCATCTCAGAAACACCTGTTCATGTTAATCTTGTAGAGGGCACTACCCATGAGACCGGGAGTAGCTGAACTGTCAGTACACTGTATGTCCATCAACTTTTTGAGCAATTCCTCAGAAAATAGATTTGTAGAAGAGGTTACTGCTAATATGAGTATCTTTTTACCACAAGGGTTAATTATAATAGAAGATGGGTGCATGGAGATGCACTGTCTGCATGAGGGCATAGAGGGGCATTCCTACATAAAAAATTGTCTTTTTAAGTGACTCCTGTTTTAATCTTTTTTTTCTGTCAGAACTAGAATCACTCACTTTATTTTCATGCAGCTCCTATAGATATACTGACACTTCTACCATTTCAGAATCCATTCCTTGCTTTGCTCATTGTGCAAACATTTATCCAAAGAATATTTACTCCCCATACAGATCATTGATCAGTCATTCAATACTGTAAATTAGATGGCTGTCATGTGTCCTCCATTTATTTATTTGTTTGTCATTATTTTTGGAAAAATATTCAAGGACAAATATTTGCTAATTATATTTCCCTTTCCCAAAAGTGCATTTTCCTTCCTATGGAATGATCCTCTCATTTCCACATGCTAAAAATGCATGAATTAGCAGCTTCTTCCCAGTGGGTCAAGTCTGTTCTACTCAGCTTTCTGAGTACATGTCATATTAGGGTGAATGAAACCTTGTTGTATTTTCTTTTGTAGTTTGTCTTCCTTGCTTTACGTCATTTCGCCCATCAGATTTGAATGCTTCTTGCCAAGGAAGGTACACATAGCATGGTACCTGTAGGTCTTTTTTGTGATTTCAAACCTATTTGGATAATAAAGCTGTTCAGGCAAAAGTTCATTTTTTCTACCATGTACTGTTATTTATAGCTGCATTCCCCCAATCCTAGGACCATAAACCTACTAGACATCTTGTAATTTGAAGGATAAAAAAGAACTGATTAACCACTGAGAGCAACTTTACAAATTATCTGAACTTTGAAAGCCAGGAAATAAGATACTCTGGCTGAGGCAGAGAAGGAAGTTTTCTGGGAAACGGAATCTGAAACTCACACATTTTCACTTACAATGCTGTTATTGTGAGTGATTCTTTATATTTTTGCAAGAACGTTTTACAGATTATGTAATACATATGTACGATTTAAATATGTAAGAGTCACTATGAGGCAGAGACACTTTTACTGAAGGTTCTCAGACCTAGCAGTATTTCATGTCTTTTATTATAAGTGAATGAAATTATAATCTGATTTAAGTGAGTAGGGCAAACAATCTCATCATTTCTGTTCTAACAGTGCATTATTGGCAAAAATTGGTTTCCAAGAAACCAAGATCACATAAATATGTCTACCCTGTGAGAACTTTCAGTGTTGCATAAAAAAAAAAAAAATAAATAACTGCGTAGTGTACTGCAGGCAGGTTTATGTTATCTATAACTTTATAAGTTAATACTGTATGTGTTTTAATTTTTGCCCGTAGTAGTCCTTACAGAGTTTTTCATTCAGAAAATAGTTATCTAGTTAGTATTTCAAGTAATTTGGTGTCTGCTTCTTCACTAAAGTGTATGCTGTTCTAAGATGCATAAAAAGAGCACAGGCAGTCTCCCTTTCCTCAGATCAAAACACAAGCCAGCCTACATGAGCTGTTAGAATTTTAAAGTCAGCAACAATATGTTTCATTTTAAGCATAAATTTTTATGCAGGAAACTCAAAAGCAGTGGAGAAAGACATGCAATGTTGTTTCCGCTCTAATTCATTCTTAGCTCAGTGAGATTGTTTGCTTTTCCTCTTAATGAGAGAAATTCTGAGACACTAGCTTCAGCATAAAAGATATTCAGAAAAACAGTTGTAGAAGAAAATGAATGACCTGGTGTAGAGAGGTAGAACGAAAGTGACAAAACAGTATTAAGAAAAGGTCAGGGAGCAACAGAGAAGTAATGGTGAGTGTCAAGGAAAAGGGAGCAGTAGAAAATTAATTGAACTCATGCTAAACTCCATTAGTATATTTACCCCCATTTCTGTTTTATTTGAATGTGTCATTCCTGTTCATGCATTCTTTCAGACAGTGCAACCCATTTAAAATCTAAGGCAAAACTGGAAAGACATCTGATTTTGGTGGAAGTAAAATTTTGAGTAACTAGAAATATCAGTCATAAAAGAAATAGTATGTTTGATATTTAGTCTAAGAATCAAGATATACATTTATTTTGTTAAATACAGTTGTATAAATTCATGTAAAATAAAATAAATAATACAGAAACTGTGGGCATGATTACTGAAAGAACTAATTCTAAAATAAAAAAATTGTTTGCTAATGGAAGCATTGTGTGGCAACATTTGTTTGAGAAATTTTGTGAGGAGCAGATCTGAAGTTAGTAAATACATTTGTCATGTATCATTGTTCTGCAACCATTCCTTTGTTTTACAATTTGTTAAAAGGTCAGTGGTATTGGCAAATTATAGTATGAAGGTCTTTCTGCAGTGGGTAACAACTCTTATAGCCTTCCTGAGGACACTCTCACAATTCTTCTGGAATCTGAATTTCCTGTGTTTGTTGGATACATGGCATGCTTGCAAGAGACTATGGCATCATGCTTTCAGCCATTATGCTCAGTTCTTTCTAGCACATCATGCAGCTCAGATTTTCTAACTCACATAATTTTGAATGGGCTTCCTACCTGAATTCTGAGACCTGTAATTGTGAGCCCTGCTGTAATGTAGAAAGTTAAATCTAATAACAAACTAAAAACTAGAAATGTTGAAACTTGCTGAAATACTGTAAAGGTGTTTTTGCAGGGGGTCTCCCCCCACACTTCTTTTATTTTATTTACTAAATCCAAAGTCTCTGTTCCTTGGAAAAAGGAGAGTACTCTAATGCACTGCAGGCTTGGACTTCATATGTTGATTCCCAGTTTTGTACTTTTTGTCTCACAGTTATAAGAATTACAGCTGTGGTCCACACACTTTTAACAGGATAACTTTGGAAAGTTCTTCAGTTCTGCCGTCTGAGTGTTCCTTTCACTGTCAGATGATTAATCAGGACTAATGCAGGATCAGCCTGTGTTGCTTGAGGCATAGGCAAGATACAGTAGTTTGCAGAAAGTACCAGAAGTGCCATTTGTTCAGTCCATAGTGAAGGGATAAATAGAAGGGTTCCTGTATGTTCCTGGACTTATGGTAGCATACCAAAGTATGTGAAACTTGTGGAATGCTGATATCATTCACACCCCCAACATCCACCTTGGAGTTTGCACCAGAGTTGCTAGCACCATGCTGTGACTGTGCAAGTGGAATTTTACATGTACTCTTGAAGCATTCTCTTGAGTCCTCCATTCCTGTGTGTTTTCAATAGGAGCATTCAGGACAGTGGACTATTTATCCCCAAAGCCTACCTGTCACCACAGTGTGGCTTAATAGTCTAAAATGAGGAGTGACTGATTGGACATCTCATGTTAGCAGGACTTGAAGGACAGACCCATGCATGATGGGTCTTTCTTTCTAGCCAGACATGTTTGATGAACTAGGGCAAAGGTCTCATGATCCTCCCCATTACTGCTAATTAATATATCACAGTATGGACTCAAAGCTATTGGCACCAAATAATATACTAGGGTACTAGGGGCATTTGGTCTTAAGACTGCATGGTAGATGGGCTCACTTTCTTGGGCAATGGGTAACACTTTCCTTACCCAAATAAACTTGACATTGTGTGATTGCAGATCAGAGTTACTGTCACAGGCTTCTAAGGATTACATCCTCCTCTACTTCCTTACTGTCATTTATTTTTCCTTTAATTCCTGACATTTCGTTTTTCTGATCATTTATTTGGGTCTACTGACTTGCTGCCACACATTCAAGCTACTGATGTCTTGTGCTGCACCAGCTGTCATACTTTGAGTTTGACTTGCATTACGTACCAATAGGTAAAAAACTTTCTTACACTGTGAAGGACAACAGTGAGGAAAAGAAAAGGCAAACACTACTAAAAACTCCTGTTCACCACGGCAGTAAAACTTGAAACTAAAATCAAAACTTTAATAAAAAGAATATAACATAAAACTGATTGCTTTATGTTATATTCTTTTTATTACAGTTTTGATTTTAGTATCAAGTTTTACTGCCGTGGTGGACAACAGGAGTTTTTAGTAGTGTTTGCATTACGTACCAAAGTCAGCTTGACTTGCTTTATGTACCAAAGTTAATCTCTGCAGCATCTTCTGTTCCATTGCTATTTTTTCTTCAGTTTTCTACAATTATTGCTTCTGTTGTGGCTGTTAATCTAGCCCCCCTGTTTGTTAATCTAGTTCTCTTGCTGATTTTTCTTCTGATAAATATGAGCTTTCAGATGAAGCAGCCATTCTTCAGGCACCTTGGTAATGCCCTAACCCTGATCCTTTAAAATTCATAATGTATTGAAGACTACATAAAATAAATCAGTGGTGGAGGTCATTTTGACTCCCCATAACAGCTTATTATATCACTTTGGGATGAGAGCACTGCAGTCTGGCCATAGTAACAGTTCTCTTCACTTGGTTACAGTTTTCTTATGTTAAGGACTGCCATGATCTCTGCCATCTTACAAAGCACTACTGCCTTCTCAAATTGTCAGCTTCATTGTGCAGCATCTGCTTTGCTATTAGGAACTTTCTACTTCGTAAATAATCCAATAGATATAAGTTTCCCCCATAAAAGGGTACTTCAGAGTGACTTAGCCCTTTCAGACTATGCAAGTTTAAGGCTTTTCTATGGGAAGATCCTTTTCCCCTCTTTCCCATGTTCACCTCAACAGAAAACAACAATTACTACCTTTCATGTTATATCACATCACCATGTCAGAGGGCTTTAAAATAAAAACTCTCATAATCTTATCCAACACTTCACAAAAGAGATGGCAGTCCCAACAATAAGTATCACTGAATCTGTTAGGGTACTTAAGTACAGATCATTTTTTCAGTTCCCTTTCTGCCCGTTCTGTCTCTTTTTTTTTTTTTTTTTTTTTTTTTTTTGCCAGTGGTAGTTTTGCACTTGTTTGGATCTTCAGCATGTACTTTTCAATAAAGTTCGGCTTGACTATATTCTACCAAACTGTCAATTTGTGGCAGTTTTCTCCCTTCCTGACAATCTTGCTCCCCTTCTCAAGCCCTCTTTTATTGACTGTCTCAAACTGAATTTTCAAACCCTTTAGGGCAGCCATTTTTGTATTAAAGTGTCACAAATTATGATTTCCTTCTTTAAAAAAGTCACTATGACTTGGAACACCATTTGGAACTAAATTATGTAACTTGCCAAATAACTGTATTAATAATTGTATTCCTAGCAAATAGGGTTTTAAATAAAGGAATGTTAACAGAAATCCTTATTTCCATCAATCATTATTGCATTTTTTTTCTGACAAACTACTTGTATTTATCCCAGATATGACATTCGAATTGCATTTAAGTAGGAAAATATAACAATCAAACTGGGCATTGAGGCAAGTGAGTCATGAGCACATTTGTCATGTTTACATGACAGATCAAATATAGAGTCTGCAAAAATGTTCAGCAAATTTTCCACATATATAAAACTGATCTCAGTATCACTGGAGATCCTGCTTAATTAACTGGTGCATATCTGAGCCCTGTTCTCACATGCATCCTCCTTTTCTGTTAACACCCATTGTCTGTACAGCAAGTAAAGGAACACCCTTTCATGCCGGCTGTAAAGTCCATGATGTCTCCAGCATGTTTCTCACATAAGAAGACTTTCTTCTATTGTAGCTTTAGATGTATTGGAGTCTGTTTTATGAAAGTCTGCCTCACACTCAAAAGTATGAAATTAGCTTGCATTAGTTAGGACAGCTGGCTGCTGATTTTGTAGGTTTTCACTTCACCTTTTACATCATATTAGGCACCACATAGCTCTGTTGTCATCAGTTTCTTAATTCTGCTCTTATAGTGTCTGATTTTATTAGTGTTTGACATTGTCGTACTTCTCCATCCACTAGCTCTGCTTTA
This sequence comes from Protopterus annectens, assembly GCF_019279795.1. NCBI lineage: Eukaryota > Metazoa > Chordata > Ceratodontiformes > Protopteridae > Protopterus > Protopterus annectens. The sequence goes on along the minus strand of NC_056739.1, from coordinate 1,024,609,324 downwards.
AACATTTTAAAATTTCAGTAAGGGAATGTTTGACATTTAAAAACCCATGTACTTCCAGAGTTGCATGTAGACTGTCTTGCAAGTCAGAATAGAGTTGAAACCAGAATTAAATTTACCAGGTTAGTTTGTGCAGGAATAAGGTATGACAAGTTGTACAGTTTTGGAAAATTTGTTCATGGCTCATGATGTTGTAGAGAGATGTAAGAGACAACAACGTTTTGCAGTGGAAACATGCTGAGCCCATAACCCAGAGGTCACTAGATCACAGCCATTCTCTGTTATGCTTGTGGAGCAAGCTTTTAACATTATACTGGTTTTATTGCTTCCAGACCATTTTGCCACTGAACAAGCAAATTTCATAGTGCCATGGTGGTCTTTGTAATGACCTGTATGGGTGGAGTTTAATCCCCATAGGGGAGCATGTTTACCACTGTCATAGTACTTGGCAGTTGGCACTGAGGGTTAATGCTATTTGCTGTATTTCCTGTGGTACAGGGTTTGATTCTTTCAGTCCTCATTTGCCAGCTGTGTAACCGTGAGAAGGTTACTTCACCCCTGGAAAGTAACTGTGTGTCCAGTGGGCATACCTGGTTAACAAATGGGTGTTATTATGCTCTTGGGGGTAGAATGATGGTTACGGAGGTGTTTACCTCACAGATGCAAGGTACAGGGTTTGAGTTTTACCTTTGAAAGAGAAACTGGCTAGATTAAAAATGGGTTGGAATTCCACTTAGCCTAGTATTTACCTGTGAACCATATGAACCCCATAAATGAGCTATATAACTACATGAGAAGTGGGTATATTCCTTAAAATGTATACTTTAGAGCGTCATGTAAGTTACAGGAGCAAAAGCCCTTATCTGTAAAAAGTACTAGCTAAAACAAGATGGCTGAAGGCCAAAAAACAAGTACATTTTGTTTCTTTTGGAGCCTGAATGCAGTAGGCTGCATCCTCTGCACTCCCCCTGACTCCATTACTTACTATAAACAGCTGCTGGCTTTGCCCACCTTGGGGGGGGGGGGATTAAAACCCTTCACATGTTTTCCTTGGTGGTATTGCATTTTGGTGCATAATTTACATTCACTTGAATGGCTACAAGCTGCACATCCTGCTGCTCCTGGAATGTTGCACTGCAGATATGAAGTAATCATTTGTTAATTTAAAGATGGTCTTGTGTCGATACAGAGGGTTGTCTTGATATACTCTTGTGTTGTTATGCACTGGCAGAATAATCAGAGCTTAGAATTGTTCCTTGTCTTTGTGTAACTAGATCAGTTTAATAAACAGTTAATATTACTATGTTGTAAATTTTGATAATTGCCTTTTACAGCCATTTTTGCCTGTGTCAGATAGTGGTGTTATATATGACTCTGATGAAAGTATTCCCAGTGATGATGATGAGGAAGAAGATGACGCTTTTCTTTCAGATACTCAGCTCCAGGAGCATTCAGATCCAAATTCTTACAGGTTTGTATTGTTTCTCCTTATTTATTTATCTTTATTTTAACCAGGCTAAAGCACTGATCTACATGGGCCATTTTAGTCCTGCTCAAGGTACAAGTACAAATAAGGAGAAATAGCAACGAGTTTTATAGAAAGAGAAATATAATAAACATTTTTGTAAGAATTGTGCATTGGAGTTGATTCTGTGATGTTATGTAAATATGGAAAAATGTAACATAAACGATAAGTAATTTATTAAAATGCACAACATGTTGCTAGTTGTCAACTGTAGCTTAGCAGAGAAACTACTTTTATTTTTTCTTTAATTAATAATATGCATATAATAAATTGCCATTTGTAAAATAAAACCTTCACTGGAAAGAAGACGTCATCATTCAGTCCTTGCTGTTGGGCAATTATACCAGAGATGTTATGACTGTGTGGAAGTAAAGACTTGATTCATTAGGCCATTCCTGAAATAGAAGCCAAGATTTCCTCATTCAGAGAGTCAGTGCCTTGTGCAACTTGTCTTTAGTTGGCATTGGCCCCAACTAACAGTTACCATGTCATTATTGACACGGCACATATGTTTGCCATAGGAGACAACACCTGTCAGTGCAAATTGCATGCCCAAATGAATGTTTATACTGCAAGTATCTGTGCATTTCTGTATTTCTGTATACTAACCTATGAACCTTTGGTCTGCAGTTATTTGTGAATGTCTGTTTTCTCCATTATGCAGCATTTGCATGCTGTGGTATGCTGGCATTCATTCACTGGCTAAGAACGTAAAGTCACATACAAATGAATTCTGTGCCTGTCGGCCAAGAGTGATATGTGCAGTCAGCTGGAATACTTTTCACCTGGGGACTTCACCTTCGTATATGGGGAGTACAAGGAGTGTACATGAAGTTCTCATTCCTCGTAGTGCATTTTTTTGAATGTCTTCAAATTAAAAACAAAAAATAAAAATACACAATATAAAAGTTAGGGGAGAATGTCGATTCACAAAATGCCTGAAACCACAACAGTAACAATTGTGATTTAGAAACTTTCTTTTTGCTTGGAAGGTTTTGATATCCAGGCCATTAATAAAACTTAACTTAGAGAACAAAATGCATATAACAGGTACCAGGGTATACCTCTTTTCATTAGTGCATATCCAGTAGGATGGATATTTGTAAAAGAACACCTAAAATTGAAAAGCCAGGAATACAACTCAGGACTGGAAATTGTTCATACAGTAATATGTATCTCTGATACTGAGTTTTGTATGATAGGCACCTATGTATAGCTCCTCAGAATAAGAGGGTGTACTGACTAAACTTCAGGAGACTGAGAGAATTTAACTGCGTACATTTTATGAGTAAACTGCACAACATCAGATTAATTTTCCCAGATGTTAATTCATTATGTTAATCAAAACAGAATGAAATCCAGCTAGGATGACTGGATGGGAAACAGAAAATACACACCTGGGATCCCACTTGTGTCCCTGATGGACAGGGGAAACAGGTGCTGACTTTGAGGGAACATGGGTGAAATTCTTCGCTAGGCTTATAAGAGCCTCTGGGCCAATAGCCTAGTATCATCCTATGAACCTATAAGTTTTGGTAGTATCATTGATATACTGAAAAATCTCTAACCTTTCCACTCTGCTTGAAGGGTTACATCTTCTATAATTTATACAAATTGTTATAACATAATTTTTAATGTAAAATATAAATTATCCTCCTAGGCTTTATAACTGAAAACTGTGACTCAGGAAATTACGTTTGTCGCAACAGACTGGATTACAGTTCTCAACAGTTCTCAGTGACCCACACAAATCTTCTGAGGATGCTGTCATTGTATTTTTCTATAGTATTAACTTCTGTATTTGTGTAATCAGACTAGTATAGATGCAACTGTACAGGCAAATTCATTAAAAAAAGAAAAAATGTTGTTGGAATCCTACAGTTAATGTTACTTGGTGTTAATGTGGTATTGAAATGAATTGTTGTATCTCCATAGGAAACAAATCTGTCCTTATCTCACAAAGATGCAGTAGATAACTACCAACCAATAAGCCTGACCAGTCTGATCTGTAAGGCTATGCAGCGAATCATTATGGAACTCATTAATGGAGAGATTGGGAACCTCCAGTCGCTGGACCCCACACAGTTCGGCTTCGTCAAGGGCAGATCATGCCTCCTGAACCTGGTGGATTTCTTTGAGACAGTTACTCAGGCTATAGATAAGGGAAAGGAGGTTCACACGGCTTACCTTGACCTTGCTAAAGCATTTGACACCATTCCCCATTCAGGTATTATTGATAAGCTCACCAGCCTGGGCATAAACCCTTACGTCACAAGATGGATCGCAAACTGGCTCTCAGACATATCCCATAAAGTAAGAGTAGTGGGATCTATGTCCGAATCCAGACCAGTAACGAGTGGTGTGCCTCAGAGCTCTGTCCTGAGGCCCCTCCTGTTTGGCATATACTTCTCAGAAGTATAGGGAAGCACGGAAGGGCTGTGGCTGACTAAGTTTGCTGACGACTGCAAACTTGGTGCTACAATAGAGTCTTTGGCCGACACGGAGATCCTCCAGAAGGGCCTAAATGAGACTGATGCATGGTGTCAAAGCCATGGTCTCAAGCTAAATGCAAAAAAATGCATAGTAATCCCCTTTGGAAAAAACAGAGTACCCATAACTACAACATAGGAGGTAATCCACTTAAATCTGAAGAAGAAATAAGGGATCTAGGGACCCAAGTAGATAGTCAGCTTTCCTTTGATAACCATGTTGCCAAAGTGGTTAGACAATCCTTCTGTGTGACCCATCTCTTCCCTCATCAGACCCATTATTGAGTACAATGCACCAACTGGAATGTACCTGGCTAGACATCTCCAGCAGCTGGAGAGACCACAGAGGTACCTAACCAAGAGGATTACTGGCCTTAAACAGTTGCCCTATGCAGCATGATTGAAAAAGCTACGACTGTTCTCTAACGCAAAACGCTTTCTCAGAGGCGATCTCTGTCTAACGTACAGAGCCATGTCCAACCCAGAATTGTTGAACATGCTCCATCTTAGCAAAACCAAATCTACTCGAGCTACACGCTCTAGGGATATAAACCTCAACACAACAATGAATAGAACATGCTGGAGGGATAGATTCCCTTCGCAGAGACTTCCCTTACTATGGAACAGGGTCCCGATCTACATAAGACAGAACCCCTCACTGTCACTCTTCAAGAGGAACCTTGATGAGTGGATGGGTAACAGAAAGTTCACACTGGGGATCACACCAACAGCACTACTAGATAGGGACCAAGGGTACTAGCTGCTAGTATAAGGGTCTAGGGAACTGCTAAAGGGGCTGTGAACACCGCACAATGTGGCTGGGCTAATATATGCCTTCGGGCAGATAGCCCACTACCAACCTATGAACCTATACGTTTCTTGATGGCTGTGCAATTATGCTTATTTGCAGATCTGTAACAAGAGGCTGTAGTGGTACCACTTTGTGGTGGGGTGTCACATCAGACCTAAATAGGTTTATAACCTTAAGTCTCTGCAGTCTTCTATGTAAAATCATGCAAATTTAGATGTTGCAAACAGCATCTCAAAAGTAGATGAAGACTGCCTAAACATGTCAGCCATAATCTGTGTTTGAGGCAAAAAAAAAAAAAAAAACAGTATATATGTTTACTGCCATATATAGACGCTAGAATTTAACATGTGGCACAAAACACAAGGGCAGTCTGAGTCTTAAGCTCCGACTAGCCACTGCTGCCCAGTACATCAGCAGAATGGCTGTAGTATGTGTAAGCAACCTAATTGTCATAAACTCTATGTGCATGAAAGATGAAGTGGGACAAAATGCTACTCTTTCCTTTTACCAAACATAGCAGAGATTGAGTTATGTCTAGTCTACAAAACAAAAGGTGATACATGCAGCCATTGTCAGTACAAAGTAAAGGTCACACAACTGATTCAAGAAAGGCGCAACAAATGCAGCTGTCATTGATGTAGTGCTGGTACAGTTGTTCATGTTTTGAACAGGCATTTCCTATCTAAAGTATTACCATCACTCTAGAAAAAGTACCCAACAATGTTGTGTAAGGTTTGCTGTAGAAAGTCTTTTCAGTTGTCCCTCCGAACAGGGATACAGAGAAAAGAAGTGCACAGAGACTAGAATGTTGCTTTTTATACTGGCTCATATTTAAGAGAGTACCCCCCCCCCAAAAAAAAAAAAAAGTATGAGAAAACAGCCATGTCAGAGTCCTCTTCCTTCCCTGAGTAAGTAAACAAAAACACTGACATTTGTATATGTGTATATTTAGTTTTGGACACGCTGCATTTTTTTTTCTACTGTTATTGTTACCTTTTTCCATATTTGTCAGATGCAGTTTTGTAATTTTGTTCCATACTAAGGATAGTAAGATGTGGTCATGCTTCGCACTGATTTCCAGAAGTACAGGATGGGAGTCTAAATTACACTTTGTAACTGAGTATCCTTTTGCTGTGGCATGAAAATTCTGTAAAGAAGCCTCAGTGGAGAAATTACATATAACCTATTCCTGCAAAGATGTGAAGTGCAGACTTGATAGGTCTTTCACCAGTGCAGGCTGACATTTTGCATATTACTCCACACGAGAGATTTAATTTCTGTTCAGGCTAGGCTATGCCATGTTATTCTGGGTCATAGCTTTACTTTTTCTGTAATTTCATCAAAAATAAAAGTCATGTATGTTTCACCATAAAAAGGATTTTTTTAAGTGTAACCTGCCTTGACTTAAACTCCTTGGTTTGAAGTGGTCAAAATGGTGATGTTCATAGGATGTTCTTCGTGTTTCACTGTTGCAGTCATTACATTTGGGTTATCTGCTTGCAGGTAGCCCTCAGCCGGCCTGATTATCAAAGTCTTGGGTCCTGCGTTGGTTGCTGTCTCTTCTTCCATGACATCAGGTAGTCAGGGGTATAAAACATGCAGCCGATGCTATTACATCAGTCTTTCTTGCAGTGCGGTGCCCGAAGCAGAATCAGTTCACAAGTGCCGTTTGGCCGACTCCTGAAATTTTCATTTTCAAGTTTCAGAACCGAATTCTTCAAAAAAGCTAAGTACCCCATTGGAGATCCTTTTTCTTGCTCTAAACCGATGTCAGTAAAAGTTAATTGTATTACTTGTGGAAAGCAAATACCTCATAAAGATTTCCATTCGTTCTGCATTCCTAGCTTAGGCCCAGACCACGACGTCCCTCGCTGATGGTTTTGTGCTTTATTCAATCCTCGAACTATTTGCCATCGGTTCATTTTTGCATTAAACTATTTCAGTACTCGGTTTAATTATCCATGGCCGTCAAAAATGAAGCTTGAGTTAAACGATGCATTTCATATTACACTTTCTAATTTCCTTGTTTTTAAAATACACACTGCATTTTTGATAACAGGGTAGAGCACTTTTGCTATTTCTACTGTCATCTTTTTGCCCTGGTAGATAACCCTGACATTTTGGTTGTCTGTCCTTATGCCATATGGTACTCTGCCTGGATGAGTGTACCCTGGCCTTGTTCCTTGCCATACAAACCTTTTGACACTTCTCACATCCATCTCCAATCCTTGTTCAGTAAAAATTTTCATAACCTTTTTTTTTTGTGCACTTTATGGCAATATGGTCAGAAAAAATGTATATTATGAGATATAGGCTTTCCTATAGTTAGTCACCTGGGACTTCCAGCTGCTGCACTACATTTTTTCCCTCTAGCCTTACTTCAGGAGCCTTTTTTTTCTGTACAGTAGACATTTATTCCATTATATGTACTCACCATTCCTTTGACAATTAGTGACCCACTTGGCCAACTCCCTGAAGTTCCAGCCTTCAACTATGTGTCCAGTGTAGTAAGAAAATCTTTCTGTGTCACTCAACATATAAGTAAGATCATGGCGTCTAAGTCCAGGGAAATCATCGCAGACTGTACTCAGTCCTCATCAGACTCATCATAGAGTATAATTCCTCCTTTGGTATGTACCTGACCAGACACGTGCAGCATCTGAAACATCTGCAAAGATTAATTACAGAAAGAATACAGGGAGCAAACACAAAATCCTATGCCAGTCGCCTCAGCCCTATCTCTGTACTCTGTCTCATGCAGACTACTGAAAGGTGATCTATACCTGGTATACAAGGCATCCTTGGACCCTGCTCTGATTAACCTTTTGCACATCTGCAAGAAAACAGCATCATAATTACTTGTTCCGAAGACTTAATTTTGCTTGTGACATAAATTGGACTTGTTGGAGAGACAGATATGTATCTCAGACAAAGACCTTTCTAGAGAGTAGAGAATTAGTATGGCAACTTAAATGAGACGCCACAAGACACCCAGGGATGTACGACAGTATAAGTTTAGTTAGTATACTTAAGGCAAAGAGGAACAAATTGAGATCTTAAAGTTCATTTATTTATTTACATTACACATATAGGGTATTGAGTCCTAGGGTACCAAGACATTTTACTCAGGGCTGTGTTTTAATATATAGTTTTTTTATTCAAACGTTTTAATTCACTAAAAAACTGTTTTATGATGTAAATACTTCTTCAACACACATTTTTTTGTATTTTTTTTTTTTGTATTTTTTGGCATTTATAATGTTGCATGTTACGGGCTAAATTATTTTGAGGCCCTTCATTATACTTCCGAGTAATAATGTTACTTAAGGTTTTTTGCAAAGCCTTTTAAAACTTTTAAAAGTTTGCACTTGGATGCATAATTTCATTTTATTTTATTTTAAAGTACACACAGATTTGCTGAAATTTTGTAAGATTTACGAACTTAAATTAACATGAGTACTGGTTCTAAATGCACTGTTGCACTTTAAACATGGATTTTTACTTTAAGGCAGTAACAACTGTTCGTAATTAATTAACTTTTACAATTCAATTAACGAAATTGGCCTATTAAATGTAATATATAAACACCATGGCCACACAGTTAGTTCACCTTGAAAAAGCCTGAGATTCTCAGGCGAAAGCGCTTGGTTTTATTTTATGTCTGAATAAAGAGGATTTGTTCCAGTTCTGAACACTTGTTTTTTGGTTCCACGATCTTTGGGTAACACCGGAGTAAGGAGAATCTCTACACGAACTCTGCTTTTGGATTATTGATCTTTTTTTGTGGACTTCTACTTGTGTTGAAGGCTGAGCAAGTGGTACTTCCTTTTGTTTTCTTATCTCAGACAAAACCCATTTTCTGAAATAGGCTGCTCATCCATGTGAAGCAAAGTCCCTCAATCATATTTAAGCGTAACTTGGACCGGGGAATGGGGAATTCACCCCTGGTTTGGCACCTATATCTCTGATAGACATAGGCAGCCAGTAAATCATGCCTTTCTTTTGGCTTCTCCCATTAGGGGTCACCACAGCAGATCACAGGTCTGTAGATTGATTTACATTGGAGTTTCTACTGTGTCAAGTTGCCAGCCTGGAGCTCAACCTTCACAGAAGGCATGTGCACACATGCACACACCTACCTGCATGTCTTTAAAACTAACTTGACTGTGAGGAGGACATGCAGACTCCACATAGAATGTGCTCCAGCCAAGAATCGAACTGGAGAACCTTTTGCTGTGAGGTGACAATGCTAACCGCTGCACTACCGCAGCCTTTAAATCATGTCATAACCAAAATTCACTCCCTATATAATTGTCCAAAACAAAACGTGTGGATCACCTTTGGGTTGCATGGCTAGGCTTTTAAAGGCCCAAGGGTTGTTAGGTTCAGTGATGAACCAATGAACCTATGTAAAATGACATCTGAATGTTATGCATGCCTCAACTCTTTCTTTGCAATCTTCCTCAGTTCTACTTCCAGTGGAACTCTAGAATTTTTCAATAACTATATCTCAGATTTATTATTGGTGCTTCCAGCTATCTCATCCCCTAAAGTAGCCCCTTCCAAAAGATGTCCAATACCTTGTGACAGCCACCAGTCAGATTTGGGTTTCCTGGTAACATCCAGTTCAAGACAGTAAAAGGCAGAAAGGTGGCCAAAAGGACCAAAATGGCAAAAAAAGCAATAAACCATTGGTCCAACCATTAGATTATGTTTATTAGAAAACAACAAAGCTTTCCACTTTTGAAAGAAAAACAAAGTTTTGTTATCTAGGTATTCATGTATAATATATATATATATATATATATATATATATATATATATATATATATATATATGTGTGTGTGTGTGTATATATATATATAAGTATCAGTAGGCTGCTATTATTCATTGTTCATTATTTATTACTGATTTTCTTCGTATGATATTTTATTCTGTCATGTGATTTTATAAAGCTCTAAGTCATGTGTTTGTGACAACTACTTTGATAGGCTGGATCTGATTTTAAATAGGAAGTGGATTTTTTTTTTTTATTGTAACACTGATGTGGCTTTGAAACTTTTGTTGTTTAATAATAAACGTATTCTAATGGTTGGACCAGTGGTTTATTACTTTTGAGCATCTAGCTCTTTCACCAGAAGTAGCCAAATCACCAGCTGCTATTGGAGATGTAGTTATTGGCTGGGTCTTCATCTTGCAACCTTGCCTAAATACTTGCCTCCTTGTGTAGCTGCTTGCAGTTATATACACACAAGATACTATGTAATCAAAGCCATTACCTGTCTACTGGGATGTTATCAAACACAGCTGCTTACTTGTCTCCGTGCATCTTCTTCTCATTCCAGATGAACTCTGGCTAACGGCAGTCTAGAAAATCATGTCTCAGTGAATTAGGCTTGCATTGACAAAATAGCAGCCATATTATCAAATGTTTTGAATGCCTTTTTCTGAAAAACATCTGTCAACTGAAAATACTTGTGTTTGCATCTGAGTATCTGTATATAAAATATGTAATGATTTACTCTCTGACCAAAAAAAAAAAGTAAAGTCTAGCATTATGTTTGGTTTGGTAATCCCAAAATGCTTTGAATTTTTTATTTCAGAAATGCACAATTTTCTGGACTCCTTATAATAAAGATGAATGTGAGAATTTTTTATCTGCTTCCTCATGAAAAGTTATATTGCAGTGAATTAGGAATACAGTAAAAATGTGTTTTATGTTACAGCTTGTGTGTGCAATGCATTTCTTTTAAAAGTTAATAATCGAACAGTACTGTATTGTGTTTATACTATTTAATTTATTTCAAATTCTTACTTTGTTTACAGTTGGTCTCTTCTACGATTAGCAGTTGTAAAGCTAGCACTGTACAACGTAAAGAACTTCTTTCCAGTTGCAGGTTTGGAATTTTCAGGTAAACGTTAAACATATGTTTTTCTTTTCAAACTTTTAAAAATATTATATTAATGCCAAGCATAAGACAATTTGCATAGTAGTATTCCCTATGTACTGTGTGTATGTGTGTGCTTGTGTGTAGTTTTAAGGAGGTTGTTATCTCTAGCGTGTATCAGAATTCAGAATCACATGTTGGGGGGGCTGATGTCTTATATCTATTGACCATTCTACAGTAAATGCTGATGAAGCTGGCAAAATGTAGTCTGTACCTTTATTATTTTTGGACAATCCTGCATACCAAATGCTATATGGTGTAATATACATAACTGAAAATAAATCACGCCATCCTTCATTTAAGGAATGCTGCCATGGCCACTTGGAAAACTATGTTTTCAGGCTATCTTGACTGAGATCAGACAGTTATGAATTCTGTAATGCAGTTTATCATGACTGGAAGAGGAATATTCATGAGACCCAAAAAAGGAACAGTGTGCTACATTTTTGCATGTCACACCTTAGAAACCCTGAAAACTTAAATGACATTTATTTTTATATTGGTGCATGGATATGTGATTGTATTTCTATAATCATAAATCAAGAAGTGCAAGGAGAGAATATTGTTTTGATGAGACAAAGAGGCCAGATTCCTAAAGAGTTGCTCTCTGTGGAAGTCTGTCCTAATTCCAGAAGACATGCGGTCAGTTTAAGTGACTTACTTCAGTATACAGCCTACCTATAAACAGGCTTATCTCTGGGGACAAATTCCAAAAGACCTGCTGTCAGTGTAAGTGATTGCCTACTCTGAAAGCAAGCCTTTTGGAATCAAGCCCAAAGTGTTCCAAATTATTGTGAGCTGAGAAAAAATGTATTATATGGCTGCCATTTCCTATTCATGAGGGTGCAAGATATAGAATTGGTATGTGCTTATGCAGTTGAATTAAAGAGCTGAGGAAAAAACTGTACAGTAAAACATTGAACATGTAAAGCAGAGATCTCCATACAGCATGGAATGAGATGTTTTCCCTTTTCCTCGCTGTAGTGTGATCTCAGAGTTGGTATATTTAAATACTGGGGGGTGTGAGCAAGTCCCCTTGCAAAAAAGTGTTAGAAATTTTTTATTTCTTTGCTTTACATGTTCAGTGTTTTAAATAATCAATTATATGGTCTCAGCCATATGAATTTCGAGGTTTTAAAATGTCGAGCATGTAAAGTGAATACATATATATATATATATATATATGTAGTAGCATGAGATGTTGGAAGGCATAGCAGATTTGTGTGTGTGTGTGTAAGTATAATATATAGTAGAATAAGATGTTGGAAGGCATAGCAGATTTTTTTGTGTGTGTGTGTATGTAAGTATATATATATATATATATATATATATATATATATATATATATATATATATATATATATATATAAACTTCTAAATCATGAAATACAACAAAATTGAACCTCAGAAGACAGAGACGATTAAATGAAAATATCAAAACCTGAAATTTGAAAACACCGAATCCCACAATACCGAACACCAAAATGCAAACCTGACTTCCCTCCCCTACGCCGATGCAAAACACCTTACGAGTGGCACGTAAATTCTGCTGCATCTCTTTGACTTATGACAGAGAAATCTTAAACTTTCAGTCTTATCTCGATCTTCTGATGTTCAATGTTCTGCCAATTTGTGATTTAAAAGGGAACCCCAATATGTATACAGTGGATATAAAATGTTTACACGCCCCTGTTAAAATGCCAGGTGTTTGTGATATAAAAAATGAGACCACAATAAATCATTTCAAAACTTTTCCCACCTTTAATGTGAACCAATAACCTGTACAATTCAAGTGAAAAACAAACAAATCTGTTAGAGGAGAGAAATATAAACAATAAAAAACATACAATAAGCTGGTTGCATACGTGTGCACACCCTTAAACTAATACTTTGTTGAAGGACCTTTTGGTTTAATTACAAGAGCTTGCTAGGGGAACAGCCTTAGTGGTGGTTTGTGGAAATGCTGGCATCCTGGCAAAGGCAGCATGTTTAGTATGGTCAGAAAAACCCTACCTGATCAGGGGAGAAGTAACCCACATTATCACAGTAGCCACTCTGAGCTTCTCTTGCAAGTGGGCACTCCCTTTCATCACAATAATAGCAACCACAGTTGTGATTGGTGGTCAGATTCTCACTCCTGGATCATGCTTTGGATTGCTACACCTTCTTTGGGATTTTGTGATTTGGACAGAATCAGTCCATTCCTCCCTGTCTTGAAAAGCATGTACATCTTCTCCATAGTGTCTTCTGTAGTCACTCAAGCTGCTAATCAAACTTGGGTTACTTGAGTACTTGAGTAGGGCTTTATTGTTGTACACCACCAGTGCTGGCTGCAAATGTCCTGATAGTTCTATAATATATCTATATATATATATATATATATATATATATATATATATATATATATATATATATATATATATATATATAGATGCATCTGAAAGTTGTAGACATTTATTCTGACACAATTCAGTATGATATCAAAGATCATGAACTGTCATAATTTTGATAAAGTTAAGTTAATCTCTTGCACTGGCTAAGAGGATTTCTTGTTCTAGAGACTTTCATGTATCACAAAATATGTCCTGCTTTGGGGATTTGAAAAGCTGTACATACCACTCAACTTCTTTGTCCAAGAATTCTGGTTTAGACTTCTTATATGGCTGCATACTGATAAACAGTGTGAAAAAAGAAATTGAGAGATAAGAGCCAGTAACTCTGTAAGTTGTAGTAAATTCAGTTACTTGCTAGTAAATACACTGCCTGGATGCCATCAAAGAAGAAACTTACAGAGCCTGAAAGAAAATCAAATAGAAAAGGTCAAGAGAAAACACTTATTGGGAAGAATCCTGTTACTCTTCAGCAAAAAGCAGTGCAAGCATCAGCTTTGGTGAGAGACATGGCTTCCAGTAATCTAGATGAAAAACAAATCAGTTGTGCTCAGAGATGATTAACATCAATGAAACATTGAAGGAGTATATCAACTCCAAGTACAAAAAGCTGGAAAAAATGGAAGATGCTTTAAATAGCTATTCAGATGAATTGCTAAAACTGCACATATCAGAGACTGAAATGAAGAAAAGGCTGGCTGAGTCCAAGACTCCTCAACATGAGCTGTTTCAAAAATTGGTAGAGTTAGGGAACAGAGCATGCAGGGAAAGTCAAGTTTTTTTTTTTTGTTGTTGTACCAGAGAAACTGGAAGGAACAGACGGTCTTACTTTTATAAAAGCACAAATAAGGAACTGGACTGGTATTCCACAGCAAGATTTGTTAACTGAAAGGGCACATTGAGTGTATTCCCCAAACCTGGCCAAAAGAAAGCAGTTAAGAACTGTATTAGTAAAGCTGCAGTTATACCAGCAGAAAGAGCTGATACTGACAATACTGTGGCAGAAGGGCAAAGTATTAAAAATTAGAGATGGTAGAGTGCTTATGGAAAACTTTTTTTTTTTTTTTTTTTTTTTTTTTTTTTACTGCACACCAGGCAGAAGAGAAGCAAATTTTTCCCAGCAGTCATGGAAGTCAAGAGGCATTTGTGAGAGTCAAACTGCTGTACCCACTTGTCTTCAGAATATTTTTTTCCTGGAAGATCAAAGTAATTTTTTGATCTAGAATAGGTTAAGGAAGAAATGAAAAGCTTGTCCAACAAAACGTGAGACATCAAACAGAAGATGACTCTGCTTCTCTTTTTTAGGTTCATAGGTTCATACTAGGCTATCTGCCCTAGGGCATTTATAAGCCTAGCCAGAATGTGTTTGGCTTTCGCCACCCATTTTAAATGTATTTTGCTGTGCCCTTTTTCGAGGTTAGTATACTATGCCTCTGTCTAACAGTGACACAGAAGTGATACCCGGGGTAAATCTACGATCTCCCATCCACTCATCAAGATTCCTCTTGAAGAGAGTCAGTGAGGGACTCTGCCTAACCTGGACTGGGATTTTATTCCAGAGTGAAGGGAGCCTCTGGGTTATGAATCTGTCCCTCCAGCATGTCGTATTTATTTCAGTGCTGAGGTTCAAGTCTCTCGAGCGCGTAGCTTGATGGGATTTGGATTTTCTGAGGTGCAGCATGTCCATTAATTCCAGGTTGGACATGGCTTTATACGTCAGGCACAGATCACCTCTGAACAGGCGGTATACCACTGAGTAGAGCTGGAGTGTCTTTAACCGGGCAGCATATGGCATCTGTTTGAGCCCTTTGATCCTCTTGGTGAGGTACGTTTGGGGTCTTTCCAGTTGCTGCAGGTGTCTGGTAAGGTACATCCCAAAAGGGGCATTGTACTCAATTATGGGCCTGATGAGGGATGAGTAAAGAGGCACGATGACCTCCCCTGATCTAGATGTGAATCCCTTCATGATTAGGTGGGCTATATAAAATGTTTTTCTAACCACTTTGGCCACGTGGTTGTCAAATGAGAGATTGCTATCAACTTGGGTCCCCAGTTCCCTAATTACTTCTTCTGCACTTAATGGATTACCACCTATGTGGTAATTTGTGGGCACTTTGTTTTTGCCAAAGGGGATGACTATACACTTTTTGGCATTTAGCTTGAGGCCATGGCTCTGGCACCAGTTGTCTGTTTCTATGAGGCCCTTTTGGAGGATGCTTGTGTCGGCTGGAGAGTCGATTATGGCGCCCAGTTTGCAGTCATCTGCAAACTTGGTCAGCCACAGTCCTTCCGTGTTGGCCTGTACCTCCGAGAAATATATACCGAACAAGAGAGGTCCCAAGACTGAGCCTTGTGGGACACCACTTGTAACTGGTCTGGAGTCTGACATGGCTCCAGCAATTCTAACCATGTGGGTTCTGTCCTTGAGCCAGTTTGCAATCCATCTAGTGACATAGGGGTTTATATTTAAGCTGGTGAGCTTATCTATAATGCCCGAGTGAGGTATTGTATCGAAGGCTTTTGCGAGGTCCAGGTAGGCTGTGTGGACTGGCCTTGGTGACTGTTTCAAAGAAATCAACCAGGTTTAAGAGGCAGGATCAGCCCTTAACAAAGCCGAACTGGGTAGGATCCAGTGTCTGTAGGTCCCCAATATCTTTATTTATGAGGTCCATGATGATCCTTTCCATAGCTTTGCTGACCAAGCTAGACAGGCTTATGGGGCGAAAGTTTCCAGGATCCGTTGAGGCACCACCTTTATGGAGAGGGACCACTGTTGCTGTACGCCACTCTTTGCGCACATATCCTGTAGTAAGGCTGAGATTGAACAGTAGTTTTATGTTTGGGTTTAGCTCTTCTTGGAGTTCATGTAGGACGCAGCCCAGGACACCGTCTGGTCCCATTGGTGCTGTGTTTTTTGCTTTGGAGAGGGCGGCTCTTACCTGAGCATCTGAGATGTCAGGGGGGCAGCACTCTGCTGGGATAGATATTTGCCCTTTTGGTGGGGAGGGGGGGGGGAGAAGTTTGCGCTGAACCTGTCGGCTAAGATGTTGGCAATGTCTGTGGGTTCGGTGTATTTTTTGTCATTTTGGACTAATTCTGAGCATATCTGGGAATTCCCACCCAGGTTCCTGACATAACTAAAGAAAGCCTTGTGGATTATCCTTAGTGTCCTGTGCAATTTTTCTCTTGAAGCTGGCCTTAGACAATTTTATGAGTGCCCGTAGTTTTTTTGCTAATACTAATTTTCTGATAATAAAACTCATATAGAGACTTTGCCAGTGATTTTTTTTTCAATGTTACAAAGGAAAATTCTTGAAACACATAAAATAAAGCCCAGGAGCTGACTAGAAGAATCAGGAGTATCTTGGACTTGAAGTGGAGTCTTAGTTTGGGAGATGCGGATGAACAGGAAGACCACCAACACTGAAATTAGTGAATAAACGTGGGACTGTGAAGCATCAATCAAATGTGTGAAATATGACTTTGCAAGAAAAAGAACAATTTGACTTGTTGACTTTGCTAAACATGTGTGGGATGGAAACGCATCTACCCCATTTCATGTCATTAAAGTTTCGAAGGACACTGAAAGAAAGGGGAAAAACGGAAAAGTAAAGAAGACCAGTAACATTGAAATCAGTGAGTAAATGTGGGACTTTGAAGCATCACAAGTGTGAAACATGACTTTACAAGAAAAAGAAAGATTGGACTTGTTGACTTTGTTAAATGTGTAGGGCACGGAAATGCATATACCTCATTTCATGCCATTAATGTTTCAAATGACACTGAAGGGAAAGGGGGGTGGAAGGAAAGGTAACTAAGTAAAACAGTTTTGGTTTTAACAGTATTTGTATAAAACATTTCTTGATGTAAACTGCATGTTGTATGTGAAAAAGATACTAAAGTAAACAAGTGCTTTTTTTTCTTTTTTAGTTTTAAGTAATATAGGCATTGCAAAAGAGAAGAAAGATTGGACAAAAGCATATTTAAGTTAATATGCTGTATTCTTGAGTTGTTCAGGTGGGATATGGGATGTAAAAATGCACAGATAATATATGTAGAAGTGATTTGTTCTCTCTTACTTTTACATAGGCGAATGTCTGAATTAAGGCTCTTGACTTAATCTAATAACATTTTTTATGTAAATAGTAAATAAGAGGGCACTGAATGTAATGAAAAGTTTTCTTTTGGCACATAAATGTTCAGTGTAAGTTGACAGGCTTGCAGATGAGGGCAGCTGCACATTTTGTACCTGCGTTTCCATGGAGACACGCTGTCCATAGGGGCAAGCATAAAAGCCAGACCACTTTTTATGGCTAAAGGTTGTTTTTTGAAAGCATGTAAGCTGTTTTTCACAATTGCTGAAGGGGAGTGAAGATAAGACAAGAACAGACAGCAGTTAGTGTTAGAAGTACAGCTTGTAACATGCATCTTAGCATGGATAACATTAATGTTAGATTAAGTAATACCTGTGTGTGCACCTGTTCATTTGGGATAATTGTTCTTTTCATGAGAGTTAAACTTCATTATTTGAAGATGTACATAGTTTTAAGTGTTTTTTTTAAGTTAATAGGTTCTGGGGGGTGTTTTATTTCAAGGGTTCTCATTAAAACAAAAAGTCTTGTAAAATGTGGCATAAGTTCAAATGGAGATGACAAGAAACAACTGTATAAAAGATCAACATGCTAAACATTAGTGGGTGAATGTAACACAAAATCTGGAAATATATTTTTAAAAAGTCGTCATAGATAATAGTTGGAAATAATAACTTCTTATCATAATGGCTAAACTAAACATATTATTTTGGAATGTGAATGTATGGACAGAAAGATGAGCATTGAATTATATTAAGAAATGCAGAGAGCAAATAACAGTGCTAAAGAGACGCATTTACAAATAAGTGAGCATGTGAATTTGATGAAAAGATTTCAGGATGGATATTCAGCAGAATATCCAGGACAAAGGAAAAAGAGAGTTCTTAAACTATTTGGTAAAAGAGCTCCAATAGTAATAGAAGAGGGAAAATTGTAGCAATGCTAAATTTGTGCTAATAAGGAGCTACTGGAAAGGGAGGAGGAGGATTACACTTGTTTATTTATATTTCACCTAAAACTGCTGATGTTAAGTTGTCTATCTTGCCTTCATTCTTGCTGGATGGGTTCGGAGCCGATCCTCGGCTCGGACTCGGCCACTCTAAAAGCTCAAGAGTTGGTTCCACCGGCTCGAGGCTCCCCTTTTATCCCACAATGCTAGGCGGTAATACCTCAGATCTCGTTTGCCGCTACAGCGATCGAGGTGTGTTGTTCCAACCGGCTTCAGGTTAGTCTATTTAGAACAGTCTAAAAGTTAATTTAAACCCCTTTAAATTAGTTTTTATTCATAATTCCCTTAGTTTAGTAGTTTTTTTTATCCCTTCCTTCCTGTTTATCCACCCTTTTTACCACAATAACTTAAGAGTTCTTCCCTTAGGCCTTCGGGCCCTTCCATCCCCTCTTAGTAGTGGAGTGTATGTGTTTTTTGTAGGGATTTAAAATAAACAAAACTAAATTTATTAGTTTAATTTTAGTTTTAATTTTTTAGTGGATAGTGTAATCGGTGTGTTTGTGCTTGTGTGGTGATTGCGCATTATTTCTTGGAAATGTCTAAGGATTCAAAGGTCTCAGGCTTTAAGAAGTGTGACTCGTGCTGTCAGAAGATGTCTCTGACAGACAGTCACACTTCTTGCGTGTACTGCCTGGGACCTTTACACCTGCAGGACTCTTGTGCTGTATGCCATGGCTTCAGCCCTAGAGTCCCGCAGGAAAGGAAAAATAAGCTTATTTTACGAGGCATATTGAAACCTGAGGGTCCCCCGACTTCGGGCAAACACTCCAAGCCTTCTAGGTCGTCGGCTCCAGCTTCTGAGTCGACACCTAAGGCTTCGAAGTCTGCTACAACATCGGCTCCGGCTGGAGCCAATGAGACTCAAACTCTTATTTCTTTGGTTCCCTCGGCTCCGGCCGGAGCCGAGGTATTGGAGATCACTGAGTCGGCTCCGATAAAATTATCGGAACCGACAACTAGGAAAAGGTCTAGGTCACCGTCTCTTGGCTCCGTTCATTCGGCTCCAGCATCTCCCTTACTGTCTGAACGGAGCCATAGATCTCACTCCTCTATGTCGTCGAGACTTTCGGACCATGACCTTCAGAGGGTAGTGAGTCGACTTCTTAAGTCCGAGGCACTGGCCCAAATGCTTCAGAGCCCGACTAATCAGTCGATGCTTAATCCTATTTCTCAAAATGTTCCTCCTCCGACTCCTTTGAGTTCGGAGCCAGGGCATTTCGGACCCGAGACTGTGGCAGCGCCGGAGTCGATACAATTGTCTTCGGCGCCGTCGTCTGCTCCGATTTCTTCTTTGGAAGAATCTTGGCGCCGGACTTCCCTCGTCGGCTCCGAGGGGGTGAGTGGCATCGGACCCTTGTCCGACCCCACTCTCCCTCTCGGTGCTTCAGCGTTGGTGAGTTCGGCTCCGACATCAGCCTCGGAGCCATCACTGTCGGTGCCGAGGGAGGTTTTCAGCTTTTCAGTGCGGAAACCTCTGGCTTTGCCTGACAGGGGTGCTTTTGAGGTCATGCGGAGTGTGTTGGAACCTGGTTCAGCTCCACAGTCGGCTCCGTCCGCCCCTCCCTCCACAGTACCTCAGGTAATTTCTACTCACTCGCTCATCCCAGACCGCAGAGAGCCAGCTCCTCAAGAATCCCCAGTGGGGATCTCTTCCTATTCCAAGGCCTCTCCTGAATTGGCAGGAGAGCCCCCTAGGAAGAGAAAGTGCAAGAGGAAGCACATAGACTCACCTGAGTCTGTCACCTCTGACACGGATTTAGAGGATTCTGAAGGTTCCCCCCGTTCCCCCTCTGAAGATGTCTCCTTTGCAGACATCCTGGAGATCTTAAAACAGAGGGGGAATTGGCCAGCCCTCAACCCTTTGGAGGATGAATCTGTATATCTTGAGGCGTTCGGCTCTCGCCCTTCCACCTTCTGGGTGTCCCCCCCCCTTTGACCCCCTCATGCAGGTGGTAGCAAAAAAAGCCTAGATGGCTCCTGACTCTGTGGACCCCACCCCCAGGAGACCTTCAAAGTTTATTACCGCCCCAGCGGACAAACAATTTTTGACTAAAGGAGATGTTCTTCATTCCACATTGCTGCAGTCCTAACAATTGGGTAGTCCACTGTCCCAGTCGGCCCGAATACCAAAGTATATGGCTGACGTTGGTCACGGCGCATTAGTCTGACGTCAGGATGTCAGGGTACTAATGCGCATGACCGACGTCATATCCTCAGTCTTTTTTGCCGCATGGTCCGATGCAGAAGCAGTTTTGCGAGTGCAGGTTGGCGTTCTGAAATTTTCCGAAGTCGGAGTTTCAGACCGAATCAAAGTTGGCTAAGTACCCCGTTGGGGAATATTTTGGTTTTTTCTTGCCTCAGTATTTAACCGGATGTCAGAAAAAGTGAATAACTGTATTTCTTGTGGGAAACAGATACCTCATAGGGATTACCATACCTTGTGTATACCTTGTTTAGGGCCTGAGCACGACGTTGTTGGATGCCGCTCTTGTGCTAGATTTAACAAACGCACTATTAAGAGAAGGTTAGACTGTGCCAGGTTAGTTTTTGGGAAGCGTTGTAATTATAAAATGCCGTCGGATGCTCCGACGCCCGCTTCGTCCAAAAAGCGCAAGGACAAAGCAGCAAAGCCTAGATTGGAAGAGCCGACAGTCCCGGACGTTGGTTCTTTAGAAGGCTCAGTGGAGCCGGAGGTTCTGCCAGGAGTTTCTTTGGAGTCTCAGGGAGAGACTTTACTGTTACAGGATGTGTCCTCTCAGGAGGTAGGCCAGGCTGAAGGGGCTTCTCAGGTGGCTGTTCTTCCCTCTCTTCCTAAGGTGGTTAGAGCCTCCCCTTCTGTTTCCAAGGCTTCTTTGAGAGGCAGGCCAGGTTTAACTTCAGTGGGGGTTTCTCCTAGCTCTTCAGGATCTTTGCCTAAGAAACATATGCTTAAAATGGCAGAGGATTTGATTACTATGATTAGAGGTTCTATGCCCCCTCCTGATAAGAGGCCTAGGGTGGAACCTGAGTTTGAGAGTTTTGAGCAGTGTTCGAGGCTTCTGAGTCTTCGGCTGAAGACTTGCAGGAGTATCCTCCTTATTCTGATTCTGATGTGGATGATTCTACTCCGTCAGCTTCTCCTCCTGAGGATTTTTCATTTTCAGAGACTCTTCATTCCATGAGGGAGCATTTTAAATGGGAAGGTCAAGATTTCTCTGATTCCAGGAAGAGGCTAAGGGAATTCATGTTTTTACACCAGCATAGGCGGTTAGATATACCTCCTATTCTGAATGTGGTGGAAGATGTTTTTGCAGAGGCTTCCCTGAACCCTGATTCTTTGCCTCCTGCCCCAGTTAAACCAGATAGGTACTATAGGGTGCCTGAAGCTCATAAGTATCTTTTTAAGAGTCCCAGGGCAGACCCGGAAACTGTCTCTCAGGGGCCTAAAGGTGTTAAGGCTTCTGTTGTTAAAAATCCTGTTCCTCCTGATAAAGAGGCAAGGGCTTTGGATAGATGGGGAAAGAAAGTGTATACTTCTTCCACTTTAGCCATGAGGGCGTTGAATTGCCAATTTCACATGTTAAAATATCAAAATTATCTCCTTTCACAATTGAAGTCTAAGGTGGATGCTCTGGCGGAAGGTATTGAGTGTAAAGAGTTGCAGGATTTAGTTCATGTGTCTGAACAGGTGGGTAAGCATTCCTTGCAATGTGGTTTTGATGCTGTGCAGGCCTCCTCGAGGGTGGCTGCCACTGGTTCTGTTCTTCGTAGGCACGCCTGGATGAGGGATCAGAATTTAGCTGAGCATGTTAAGACAAGGATTTTGGATGCTCCATTACAGTCTGACGTGTTGTTTGGTTCGCCTGTGGAAGCAGTTTTAAAGAAAATGGAGGACAAGGCTAAGTCTATGCAAACTGTTAAAGATTTTTTGCAGGTGCAGCCTCCGAAGTTTAGTAGAAATTGGCCTACTAAGGGATGGACATATCCTGCTTATGATTCTCAGTCTAGGGGTAGGTCTAGACGTGGTAGGGGCAGAGCTCAAGGTTCTTTTAGGTCTAGAACAGGGAGTTCACCTGCTCAGACTTCTGGTGAGGGCAGGGGTCAGTCCTTTCGTAAACAGACCCAATGACCTGCCTTTTCAGCTGCCAGTACATTCTCGTCTGGTAGCACCTTTGGGAGGAAGGCTGGCTCTTTTCAAAGAAAATTGGGATTTAATTACCCAAGACAGATGGGTTTTGAATATCATTCACCACGGTTACAGGTTTTATTTCCATACCTTGCCTCCTTTCAAAGGCATGCCAGACATTCCTCCTCTACAAAGAAAAGAGGCTCACAAGCAAATTTCTCTGTTACTCCAAATAGGGGCCATTCAGCCGGTTCCTGTGCCAGAAAGGGGCCTAGGATTTTATTCTCGCCTGTTCCTAGTACCAAAGAAGGGGAACACGTGGAGACCAATTTTGGATTTATCTATCCTCAACACTTATCTGGACATTCCCAAGTTCAAAATGTTGACGTTACAACAGCTTTTACCTCTGCTGGGCAAAGATCACTGGATGGTAACTTTAGATCTCAAGGAGGCTTACCTTCATGTGCCTATCAGACTAAGTTGCAGGAAGTATCTGCGTTTGCGAGGTGGAAATTCCCATTATCAGTTCTCTGCATTGCGGTTTGGCTTATCTACTGCCCCCAGAGTATTCACAAAGGTTCTGGCTCCAGTGATAGCTTACTTCAGGCTAAAAGGAATACAAATCTATCCTTACTTGGACGACTGCCTGATTCTGGCTCAAGAAAAGGAAGACCTTTTACAGCATTTGGAATATGTGATAGCAGTGCTAAGATGCCTAGGGTATTCTGTGAACGAAATAAAGTCCAGTCTAGTACCCTCTCAAGACATGTGCTTTCTGGGTGTGAGACTGAATACAGCAGCCCAGATGGCCTTTTTAACCCCGGACAAACAAAAGAATCTCTCCATTTACTTCCATCAACTATCTCTTCAGTCCGGGCTGACTGCAAGGACAGTCCTTCAAGCCTTAGGGTTCATGGCATCTTGTATTCTGGTGCTTCCCAATGCCAAACTGCATATGAGGAAGCTGCAATGGTATCTCAAAAATGTATGGACACAGCACTGCCAGGATTTGGACACTGTCATTCAAATAATACCTTGCATTCAACAGGAATTTTGTGGTGGGCTCAGGAATGTCACCTAAACAAGGGACTCTCTGTGACCCGGCCAGAGGCGAGTCAGATTCTAACGACAGATGCCTCAGACATTGCTTGGGGAGCTCATCTAAATGGAAAATGGATACAAGACAAGTGGCCTGCCAGACTACAGCATCTACATATCAACATGAAGGAGATGTTAGCAGTCCAGTTTGCATTAATGGCTTTCAAGGAGTTACTTCTTCCAGGGCAGGTGTTGATTCTAACAGACAACACAACTGTCATGTGGTACATCAACAAACAAGCCGGAACTCATTCTTACCCCCTATGCAGGCAAGCAATGATTTTATGGGCGACTGCGCTCAGCTTGCAACTCACTCTTCAGGCAAGGTTTCTGCCGAGCACAGAACTCCTTAGCAGATGTGTTAAGCAGACAAATCATGGATCCCCACGAGTGGAAACTGGATCTTCATGTATTTCGGAAATTGACAGTGTCATGGGGAACTCCAGACATAGATCTGTTCGCTTCTCCACTAAACCACCAGCTGCCAAAGTTTTGCACAAAGAGGTTTCATCACACAGCTTGGAAAGTGGATGCTCTTTCTTTCAGTTGGAAAAATCTTCATGTGTATGCCTTTCCACCTCTGCCTCTTCTCCCAAAGGTGCTCCTAAAGGTCAGACAAGACAAGCCAAGGATGATTTTAATAGCTCCAGATTGGCCTCGCAACACTGGTACCCATTACTGAGGAGTCTGGTAAGGAAGCCTCCATGGCCTTTACCTTTGATTCCACATCTGTTGTCTCAGAGGGACGGTCATCTGCTCAATGTCAAGCTTCACTCTCTTCATCTAACAGCCTGGCATATTCTGTTTTGAAACACAGCAGGTCTCAACTTCCTCAACAAGTTTTAAATGTGATTATGGAAGCCAGAAGACCTAGTACAAGGAAAGTGTACGCAGAAAAATGGAAGAGATTTTTATTTTGGAGTGCAGCAAAGAATTTGGAGATTTCTGAGCCTAATTTGAGTGTGGCTCTTCAATATCTTACTGAGTTATTGGACAAAGGTTTGTCTTTCTCTTCCATTAAGATTCATGCTGCAGCAATTTCAGCTCACTATGATTGTGACCCACCATTGTTTTCGCATCCTTTGTTCAAGCAATTTCTTAGAGGGGCTAAGAATATAAGACCCCACGAGAGCTCCTACTCCTGCTTGGGATCACAATTTTGTGTTGGAGAAACTTACTCTACAACCTTTTGAGCTCGCGGCTACTGCTGAATTGAAATACTTGTCATGGAAGACTGCTTTTTGTTGGCCATTACTTCTGCAAGAAGGGTTTCTGAATTACAGGCCCTTATGGCGGTAGAGCCTTTTTGATTTTCCATAAGGATAGGGTATCATTACGCACTAATCCTTCTTTTATGCCTAAGGTGGTTTCTAGTGTGGCTTTAAACCAAACTATTCATTTGCCTACTTTCTATGCAGATCCCCAAAATAAGGGGAAAAGATTTTGCACACTTTAGATGTACACAGGCAGTTGCGTTATTATTTAAGCAGGACTAAGGATTTTAGGCAGTCTCAGCAGTTGTTTGTTTCTTTTGCTTTGAGTTCTCAGGGCAAGCCTGTGTCAAAACAAACTATTTCTAAGTGGATTGGGTTTTGCATTGCATTTTGTTATTCCCATCATGGCAAGGAGATTCCAGCTGGGATTAGGCCTCATTCCACTAGGGCTACTGCCACTTCAACAGCATTTCTAAGGGGTGGCAACTAAGGATATTTTGGAGGCAGCTACTTGGAGTTCAGTGCATACTTTCTCTAAGCATTACCACCTTCCTCTCTACTCTAAATCTAGGGCTGGTTTTGCCACAGCTATTTTGCAAGGCATGTTGACAGCTCCTGCTTCTTTATGATTTGCCAGCCTCCCTTACCTCTGCTTTGGGATTCTACCCAATTGTTAGGACTGCAGCAATGTGGAATGAAGAACATAGTACAGTTTTGTACCTACCATAAATGTAGATGTTCGAGGATCCACATTGCTGCAGTCCAATTTTCCTCCCTCCTTCCCTCTGTGTTTAGGGGTGGTTGTGTGGGTGAGGTTATACTCTTGTAATTTTGTATATATTGTACATATTTTTGGTGCAGGAGTGTTTGGTGTTTTTGGTTTTGGCCTTGTCTTTTTAGGGTCTTCTGACATCTGGGGCAAGAAAAGACTGAGGATATGACGTCGGTCATGCGCATTAGTACCCTGACGTCCTGACATCAGACTAATGCGCCGTGACCGACGTCAGCCATATACTTTGGTATTCGGGCCGACTGGGACAGCGGACTACCCAATTGTTAGGACTGCAGCAATGTGGATCCTCGAACATCTACATTTATGGTAGGTACAAAACTGTACTTTTCTGTGGATGCTATGGTGGTAGCTGCTGCCACCATGAAGGAACTAGCTGATCCTTCAGTGCCTGTCCATCCCCCTAACAAGGAATCTAGGTCTATGGACAGGTATGGGAAGTGGATGTTTTCGTCAGCGTCATGCGTTCGCTGAACTACCTCTGTCATTTCACTCGTCTTCAAAGAGACTTGATCAAAGAAGCGAGTGAGATGTTAAAGGATCCAACAGCTGCGGGTTTTCAGGATAAGATGAACGCTCAGCTGGCTACCCTCAATTCGATAGCTAACTCCTCCATGCGCCTTCTTTCATATGCGGCTGATGGAGCGAGCAGAGCCGCAGGTACATGTGTGGCCTTACGCCGGCATGCCTGGATGCGGCCATGCAATTTTGCGGACCCTTTTAAGACGTCTTTCGCTAACTCCCCGTTTGATGGATCGTCCCTTTTTGGTCCTCAAGTGAAAGAAACCCTGACAAGGTGCGAGACGGATGGCAAAACTCTTTCTGCTGTCGGAGTCCGTTTTTCTACTCCTTCTAGGCCTTACCCCAAGGGCCAGAAAAGTGGAAAGATGTGGTTCCGCAAGCAATCTCAAGGGGCTTTGCCTGACGCACAGAGTCGGTTCCCCTCTAGAGGCAGGGGAACAATAATGGTAGACGCCCTAGAGGCAGGGGGGGTCCGCAGAACCAGGGCAATCGAGAAACCTTTTCTGATAAGCCCTTTCAACATCCCTGAGGTGTTGCCCGACTGTCCACCTTCGGAGGCAGTAGGGGGAAGATTGTCACTGTACCCAGAAGCCTGGCGATCTCTAACTCAATGCAACAACTACAATTGTAGCAACATATAGTGCCTCTAGTTCTTCCTTCAGGTTGTAAAGTGGATGGATGTGAAAAATCCTTATAACATAAGAATGACTTCAAAGACCTTTTATTCCTATAAGCAAATGAGGGTGTAATTCCTACAACTGCTCTTACGTCATCCTGTGCTAGGAGTACTTTCCAGTATTTATTTATAACTCTTCTAACTATATGTGTTTTCATATTATATGACGTTATGAACCTTAATTTACCATCATCTCTCATTCTCTCCAACTCATTGCTAACACTATTATCAGGAAGACATATAGGTTTGTAGGTTGTCGTTCTATTGTTCTTAACTAAATCTCTCATACTATCTACTAACTTCTGTGGGTACCCACTAGCTATAAAGTCACCACATGTCTCATCTAATTGTTTTACAAAGTTCTCTTCAGTATTATTAAGTCTACTAATTCTTATCAACTGGGCCTTCACTATGCCCTTGAAAACATGGGGGGCATGCATACTTGATGCTTCTAGATAGCGCCAGATGAAACCTCTTTTATACACTGTGGTAACAAATTTGTTATCATTCATTTTCAAATTTATATCCAGGAAATTCAAAAGGATGTTGTGTTATTTATATAGGCATTAAAGTTTAACAAATCCATATGGGTACCTTTCCAAAAAAGAAAAGCCAGTCCACAAAACTTTGATAAAATTGGACCCCATCATTTATAAAGCCACTGTCATTAAACAAATATGTCCAAGAAATACCTTAATAATACTGAAGAGAAAAGTAGAAGTAATACATGATGTGACTGGTTGTAATACATTTGAGCTAGTGTGTGTAGTGAGTTAGTAGTAGATGAGGATTAAGAAAAAATAATAGAACTACAACCACACAAGTTAATATGTTCCCCTGATAATAGTGTTAAATGAGTTTGAGAGAATGAGAGATGATGTAAAATAAGGGTTCATAACGCCATAATATGAAAAACACATATAGTTAGAAGAGTTATAATCATTTGCTAATAAAAAGGTCTTTGAAGTCATTCTATGTTATAAGGATTTTTCACATCCATCAGTTGTTGCATTGATATAATGCCAACCCAAGATGGTTTTCAGTCAAAAAACCAGTCAAAAAGTACCTTTCCAGATGTTCCACCTGCAAAGCTGCTAGAAATATCAAAGTTGTTGCAAAAAAAGAGCAAAAGAGCCAGTTCCAGCAGACCAGCAAGGATCTAAGAATCTCAAATTTCTTTTTGGTGGTTCCAAAAACAGGGGACTGGAGGCCCATTTTGGATCTCAGCATCTTGAACAAGTCTGTCAAGAAAACAGAAGATTGAGATGGGTTGTGCAGTCCCATCCTACCCTACTGGATGTGCTCTATAGACCTCCAGGATGCGCACTATCATAACCTGAGACGTCAAGGATTCCAGGTGTTTCCACTTAGGCGACTGGCTCCTTACAGCTCCGAGACTACACTTTTATATTTTAAAGCTAGGTATCTCAATAAATTTTTTGTCTTGTCGTGCTATACCTTTCATAGGCGCAAATCTAGACACAGTCAGCGCAACAAAATCAAAGTCAGATTGGTCGATGTCCCACACCATTGTGATAATGCAAGCAGGGAATCACCTTTCTTTGGTGGATTTCATCCCAAGACCCTTTGTCCCTCCTCCCGGTTGCTACTCTGACAACGGGCCTCCCTGATCGACAGTCCAGGGCATATGGCAACCTTACGAACGCCACTTGCATATAAATGTTCTAGAGATGAGAGCAGTGCTTTTGTTGCAGGCCCTTCAAGACTCTTCCGGTCGGAACGATAGCAATTCAATATCAACAAACAAGATCCTACTCCTCCCTATAGCGAGAGCACCTGCAGACTGGACAATGGGGCTATTTTTCTCAGCGGTTTTTCTTAGCAACGCACATCCCCGAAGAGTCCAATGTCATTGCGGACAAATTGAGCAGAGCTATTCTCATGCCGACGAGTGGTCTGAAAAAAATTCAGTGTTGAAAAAGTTTTTTGAAGTGGGCCAGCCTTTGCTCGACCTTTTGCTACTCCCCAAAACAGCAAGTGCAAAATTATTTCACCCTCTTTCCTCCTCAGGCCATCCCAGCAGGGACGCCTAGTCCAAGATTTCCCACTGATTTCTCAAGTGATACAGAAAGCCAGCTCAGCTTCAGAAAGTTGATCCTCATTTGCCCTTACTGGCCTCAGGTTTGGTTTCCCTTTTTTCACCGTTTTTCTGTTGGAGCAACCCTGGCATCTGGACCCAGTTCCAGATCTTTTTGACCCCATCATCGGGTCAGTTATTACGCCCTCCCTCTCTGAACCTCGAAGATTTATCTTAGTAAATGGAACGCTTTCTCCTATTGGGCACAAGGAAGGAACATAGATCCTTTCACTGCTTCCATTCAATGTCCTTGATTTCTTAGCTGAACTTTTCCATGGGTGTCGTCTCCTTCTACTCTTAAGGTTCAATTGGCAGCTATATCTAACTTTCATGTTGGAATCTCAGACTCTGCCATCATGTCTCACAAACTTTGCAAAGCCTTTTGAAGGGAGTTTTTCTTCTCAAGCCTCCTATTAGAAATCCTCCTGGCTAGAAGAGTCTCTGAACTTCATGCACTCTGTAGTCTTCATCCCCTTACCCCAAAGTAGCAAGGATAGTAATCTTACGGACTAACCCATCCTTTTAAATCAAAACATTGACTTTCCTGTGTTTTTTCCTAACTATTCCAACAGGTCTGAACAAAAATTACATTGGCTAGATGTTCATCGACAATTAAGGTATTACTTAGGACCAAACAGATCAGAAAGGCTGACCAACTGTTTGTTTCTTATGCAGAAGGCAGAATGGGCCTTCCAGTTTATCACTCCAGATGGATTACATCCTTGATTTCCTTTGTGTATGAGATTAGGCATCAAATCATTCAACTAGAGCTTTGCTACTTCTATAGCTTTCCAAGACAGGCTGCCTATTGATACGATTTTGTGCGGCAGCTACATGGGCTGTTGGACTTAGCTTCTAGACACAGAGCTAACTTTGGTTCCACTGTACTCAAGAGTCTGTTCGATGACCGGCCCGACAAGGTGTGGCTAGGGCTGGTCCCATCAGCAAGAATGAAGGCGAGCAACATATAGAAGTTATGTACCTACCTACCGTAACGTTCCATGTGTCTTGTCCTTCTTCTTCTTCTTGCCCCCCCCTCCTTCCCCTAGCCTGGACAGACCTAGAGGAGTTTGATTGTGACCTTTTTCCTACCACCTCTATTTGTATATATGTATATACTTTTATGTATATATTCCCTCATCAGGTTGTAGGTCACCTTCTTTACCAGTGTTTTCTGGATGTTGTTTTTCTGGCTGGCTGGGCCTAGCTTACAGCGATCTGGAGGTATTACGCCTAGCATTGTGGGATAAAAGGCCTCGGAGCGCCGGTGGAACCAACTCAGAGCTAGAGTGGAGGAATCGTGGAGCCCGGCTCGGATGAAACCCCCCAAAGAAAGAAGGCGAGAAGAAGACAACTAACATGGAACGTTATGGTAGGTACATAACTTCTATTTATGGAGCTTATGAATTTTTTGGGAGAAGGTATCAGCTTTTAGCAGGTTATATTTCTTATAGGTGGAGACTGCATCTTGATTTGCAACAGTGAGGATGCATCTCAGGGACCTAAGAGTGAAAATATAACAAAAGAGGGAAAATATTTCTGAAGAATTACAAATATTTCATAAAGAAGATGTGAAATAACATGTGCATTTAATTGAAAGCCTTGACACATATCCATTAACTATTTCCGGTGTGCCAGTAACAACTAAGATAAAAATGCAGGGTAATGAAGTAAAAAGGAGATGTTGCTGCTTTCCCACACCTATGTGATAAAAAAGAGGAATTTAAAGAATGAGTAATGGAAGTTATTTGAAGTTATTATGAAGATAAAACTTTCTTCAGAAGTTATAACTGTGTGGGTTAAAATGAAGAAGATCAAAAATAGGGTAGAAATAAGAGAGAAATAGTTATGGTTAAGAAGTAACAAGAATTATTTAGAGGGGCTGACAAAGGTTAAAGTATTGCAGAATAAGGGGAATCTCACAGAACAAGAAAAGGTATAATTGTAGAGTGCTAAAGAGAAAATAAGAGAGAATCTGGAAAATATGCACAAGTTTAGTAAAATTGTTGTTGTTAATTGTTTTTTGATAATAACTCCAGAGCTCAAAACTTCTTAGCACAATGACTTAGGCAGCAGAAAGTAGAAATAGATTTGACCAGACTTATGGAACCTATGACAAGAAAAATAACCGGCAATCCTGTAGAGGTATTAGAGATATTTTGGAAATTTTATGAAAATTTGTATAATGCAAAGGAATGTGGAAATCAAGAAAAAGTACAAAGGGAAATATTTATAGAAGACTTAGGTATGCCAAGACTGGAGGTAGTTGAGGCTCAGCAATTAACAGTCAAGATAGGAGGAGATGAAATCAAAATGGTGACGTATAATAAATCTGCAGGAAAGTGTCCAGGAATAGATGCTATTCATGTGGAAGCTTGCAGGCTAGGAGTGAAGAAAGTGATAAAGATCTGGAAGATTTTGTTTAACAGTGTTTTAAATGCAGGGGAAGCACCAACATCCTAGAAGAAAGTTGTGGTGTCTGTAATACCTAAGGACATTCAATACACATCAGACACAGCTTCATATAGCCCCATTTTAATTTTAAACCATAATTATAAAGTTATAAAGTGTTATGTCAATAATGGCTAAAAGAATGGCAAATGTGTTGCAAAAATTGATAAATATGGATCAGTGTGGTTTTGTGGAGGGGTGGCAAATTTGACAAGATTAATAGAACAATGATGATCCACAGGAAAGCAGAATGTTAGAAAATACAGCTGTTGCTGGGTTTGTTGTAGAGAAAGTATTCAACAGATTAAACTGGGATTTTATGAATAGGGCAATGGAAGCACTTGCATTCCCTGTTACAATAATAAGGTTAATTAGGAGTATATGTGAGGGACTGGAGGCAAAACTTAAAGTGAGAGGGTTCCTGTCCAATAAGTTATGTCTGAATTGAAAAAACAGGTAGGGATATCCTCTTTACACTATGTTATTTGTGCTGTATTTAAAGCAAATGGCAAAGAAAATAAGGGACTTAGAAATTCAAGGCTATAAATGGTATGGTAATCAAAAAAGGTGGCTTTATTTGCAGATGATATTTTGTACCTGATAAAAACAGAAAAGTACATTTCAGTGTTGTGGAACATTCTGATACAGTTTCAAGTTGTTTTGAGATATAAAATTAATGAAGACAAAACAAAGGTTATAGATGTAAACTGTGTACTCAGACATGGATTGGTTCAGCAATACCCATATTTATGGGGGCACAAAATTAAATATTTAGGAGTACAGGTTAAAAAGATTTTGTTATGGCAGCTAAGGATATGTGGCAAGAGACCATACAAAAGATAATACTAAAAATGAGAAATTGGAAACACTTGTGTATGGATATGGATAGCAAGATTTATATACAGATCAGGCATATTTTTATTAACCAAAGGAGAAGTTGTGGACAGTAATTAATAAAGAGTTGAAAATTTTATCTGGGAGGAGAAGAGAGCAAGGGTCAAGTGCGATGAGTTGAGCCTTTCAGTGGAACAAGGTGGTTTAGGATTATCTGATTTGATGGGACATTGTAGAACTACACAGTTAAGGCTGATATCTATATATCTATATCTATATATATATATATCTATATATATATATATATATATATATATATATATATATATATATATGTATATATATGTATGTGTGTGTGTGTGTGTGTGTATATAAACAGAAAGCTGTAATTCAAAGTGGAAAGGGATGATGATGAAGCAGAGGGGATTTCAAGAAATAAGGGGAGAGTGGGATTTTGGATGTAGATCCTTATAGAGAATAACAGCAGCCTTATGGAATATTATATTCATAAAGTGGCAGAAAGTATTCTAAGAACTAAACCAACGTGAGAATGGAGAGTGGGGATTCTGACAATAGTGACAACTGCTATTAACGGTACAGAGAACAGGCAAGAGGGGACTGGAATATACTAGAGAAAACTGGCAAAGGAACCAATGTATTGGGAGCAAATAATTAGAAAGGGAAAGGTAATGGAATGGAAAGAGGCTAAGACATTTGAGCTACAGGCTAGAGACCGCTTCCTTATCAGAGACTGATAAGGTCTGAGTATAGGCAAAGTGAAAAGGATAGGGAATCCTAAGTGAAAGACCTGCTGTGGTAGAGTTTTTCATTGACTTTAGAACAGAAGCTGTTGTTAAAAAGGGATAATTAGTAAGGTATATAAAATACTGCATAATAAATATAGGAATCTGTCAGATGAGGTTATAAAAGATTGGGAAGAGAGACTGGATAAGTAGAACACAAAGAAGCAATGCCAGGGCATGTGTATGGCTTCCCAATATGTAACAAAGTCTAAAAGATTCAGAATTTTTGCTTGGAGGTATTTGCATAGGTACATTTATACCCCAAGCAGATTGCAAAGAATTTTTCCTAAGGTAAATGGCAAAGCATTGGAGGTGTGATTGGGACAAAAGAGGTATCTGGGAATATATGTTTCTGGAGTGTAATGAGTTGGCAGACTTTAAAAATTCCCTACGGAATACTCTTGTCAGAAGTATGAGGTGAGCAAATGAGTGTAACTAGGGAATTTTTTTTTTTTTTAAAGCCGGAATACTGGATCTAAAAAAAAAAAAACTACTAGAAAATGGAAATTAATTTCAACCAAAACCATTCATTCAAAAACAACTGTAGCTAAAGTGGTGGATATTGTAACACAGTTAAAATAACTGAAAGTTTGAACTTTAGAAAGTGGAGGAGCAAATTACATAGAAAAAAAATGAAAATATTTGGAACAATCCATGCAGGAGGAGGAGTGAGGTTTAAGAGAAGGCAAAAATTTAGCAATTTATGTAATGTTGGATTGATGATTGTACAAAAGAATGTATGTGATGTAAAATGTTTGTAACTGTGAACATGTTAACATTGTTTTCTTTTAAAGAAATTCATGTGTGCTTATGTTTTAAATGCTAATTTAATAAATGTGTTAACAAAAACAGTTCTGGGCTAAGCCAAAGGTAATGGGGGGAACAAAGGCCCCATATCATGGAAGATTTGTAAGTATTACTTTAATTCATTTAGAAAGGCATAACAATTGAGTATTTTCTGAAGAACATGAAGTATGAAACTGCAATGTCTGGCAGTTTTGAATGACTATAATCCTCACTGCTTTACAAGAAAAGTAAAATTTTCTGAGTGACAGCAAACATATGATGTAAAATTCCAGGACAGGTGAGAGATATGTGGTAGTCATTTTTTCATTGCATTTTTATCGCAAGTGGCTTGTTATATAAATTAAGAGTAGTGGATACCATTGTGACTTCCATGGCCTTCTGTAGTGGGTGGAAATTTCCTCGTCTGATGTCTCTTTATTGGTTCAGTTCTAAATTTCCCTTCTGTTCATTCTTGGAGGAGAGGTATGAGTATCTTCAGTGAGTGTGTAATGTTTTGAACTAGTCCTTTTCCTGTAGTCACACAATTTCA
This sequence comes from Protopterus annectens, assembly GCF_019279795.1. Lineage (NCBI taxonomy): Eukaryota > Metazoa > Chordata > Ceratodontiformes > Protopteridae > Protopterus > Protopterus annectens. The sequence continues at coordinate 1,024,575,137 of NC_056739.1, read as the reverse complement.
TAGTTTGAATCTTGATCCTTGCAGTCATCATAGGAAGCCTCATGCATTTGATGTTTAGAGCACTAAAACCTTCAAATTATTAGGGCAGCCACTAATTCACTAGTCACTACCTGCATCAGTACTGTCATAATTGCTTTGGGAAGGAACACTGCAACAAATGCCATGGAAAGACTTTGGATCTAGATTATGTTTTTAACAAAGGAGTTTATAGAAGGTATTCAACACAGGGACTGCCAGGAAGTTCGTTGGAATGTGTCACAACCTATGCTTGACTAATAACAGAAGGTAAGGGTTCCAGATGTTAGACATCCAACCAAACCATCTTTTACAGAGAGCTGTCTAGACAAACTTGCTTTCTCTAAAAGTTACAGGTTCCCCTACAACTACAGAGGATTTACTAGGAGAGGAGTGTTAGAGGTACACCTCATAGCAGATATCTTAGAGTATGCATCCCACGCCAGCACACTGTTTACATCTCTTCATCCATATTAGACTATCCAGGACAGGAATGTGCCTCATGTTAAGCAAATCCAGTATCTTGCATTGGAAGGTCTGTAGTAGCTGTCATTATTGAAAAGCCTTCTTGCCAGTCCTTTCTTCAAATCACAAGACTTTCTGGATAGGTTTGAGGAGCTTTACTACTTTGCTACCCAGTCGTCTTCTGCCAGTTGAACCCATCTGAATAGCACAGAAATTACTCAAGCTCCAAAATCTGGTGGGATCTATCTTTAAAGATGTGAGTGTTTACTTGTAGGTAATACATGTTTATGAGAACACCATGCCATGTTCAGATCTCTAGTGTCCTAGTAACATTTCTGCAGCACTCATCCTTCATATGCTCGTTATCACACCCATGCATGTACTAGGTTTAGGGGACCACTACCACATGGACTAGGATAGGGGAGAATCTTTGTTTTGTTCAGTAAGTTTCATAAGAAAGGGAAATCAGATAAAACATAGGTCCATGTCTCTGAAAGTGACAACTCCTTGTTTTAGCCGATGTCTGGATTACCTCTCATTTGTTGAGATGTCCAGGATTATGAAGTGGACAGTGTGCTAGCCTATATGTCATGTGCCTTATCCCCAAAAATCTCTGTCTTTAATCTCCCAGTGCAACCTATATTTAAAAATACCATTCCTTTAGTCTCCAGGCTTCTGGGATAACCCCTCTGTGCTACAAAGATTTGGTGACCTCTGCAGGCCCCAGATGGAACAGCAAAAGTCTTTTTTTTTTTTCATCTTATATTTTGATAAGGAGCTTAAGGCTCTGGATGGGGAAAATCAGACATCATTAACTCTGTTACCTCAGGACTCAAGTCCCTCAGCTGTTTGTCTCACACCAATACAAGTCCTCCCTTCCTTATCAGGCTTTGGAAAAGTTGGACGATGTCTCTTAAATTTGAATAAGGGAGGCTGTAGAAAAAATTAATATAATGAATCAACTCCCTTTAAATCAAAATTCAAACTATAAAACTCAAAAAAAGCATACACAAAATGTCACATACTAGTACATCTCACACACACACACACTCCACTAAACAGAATTTCTAAAGGGGGCTATGCTCCCCTTCTATCCCCTATGTGGGGGCTGTGCCTCACATTCCCAGTTCCTAATGTATTATCTCCAACGTAGCACATATTTAGAGAAAATATCTTTCCCCTTAGTATAAACTCCATTTTCACTGAACCAGTGTATATTTTTATACAGTTTTTGTGTTTTTTTCTTTCTGTCTTATAAATGAGTGGTGTAGGGCCGAACACACCCTCACAAGTCTGCATCTGACATTATAATGTGTACTGGTCAAAGATGCAGCACCACTGATCACAAGGAAGATAAAAATGTCAGAACTGTACTTTACTGAAACTGTAAAAAAAGGAGAACCCAACAGTTGGACAATGCAAAAGACCTTCTAACAGATTAAATGCTATGATGATTAAACATGTGCTTCTCTGCTTGGTGTGACAGATGCATTTTATTATTTAAACTTGCAATACTGTTTTTTAATATTAATTTTCTTCTGTATTTGATGGGATGGCAAAACTTATGTTTTGCATGCAACAATAACCCCAAAAGAAGGTTCACGTCATCCAGACACAGCCAAGGGTCATGTAGAAAACACTACAAAATACTCCAAGGTGAAATGAACTACTTTGTTTAAAAATGTTGAGCAATTTCATCCTAGAAACTCAGGACTTCATCAGAAAAATCAGTAAAACACAATATACCATTTAAACCCATATCCTAATCATTACTAAAACATGATTGAGCAGGTAATTAATGAACCAGTTAAACCATTAAAACAAGACCATTTAAACAAGATTTTAAAAGTTTTTTCCAACCACAGTTTACTTCCCTTGAAAAATCTTGTGAAGTTTTGAATGTACAAATTCATCTTAAAATCTTAGTGTAAATGAAATAAAGTGTAATGTATACATACAATAAAAATATGTAAAAAAAAAATAATTTATTCTTATAGCCTTAAACTGGTCAATGTATTTGTAGCCAAGAAAATAAATTCAGAAATTTGCTGCTCTCATTTTTAATAATGGAATAATAGAAGTGTGCAGTCCAGGGAATGTGGTAGCATCTAAGCGTGTTTGCATGAAACAACTTTTGTAAAACACTGTAAGTGATGGAAATGGAATGTAGCAGAAGTCTTTCTAGAACCTACTTCTTCTAATGCATTCCTTTCTCTGTTTTCAGAACTTCCTGTTGCATCACCCTTGGGAATTGCTGTAATAAACTTGTTGGAAAACTGGGAGCAGTTACTTCAAGAGAGAATTGAACAGTTTGAAGGTCCACCACCAGGATACATTAATACCTTTCCTAATGACCTCACTATTGGAGGGGGGCCAGCCATATTAAGGCATAAAGCATTGCTTGAACCTGATAATACTCCTTTCAAGTAAGAAAATCAATGTATATTTCTTTATTTTATACCTTGAAAAACATCTTAATGTATCATAACAGTAGTATTGTGTAAATATGGTGACATCAACATGCTTTAGCTGTAATACTTTAGCTGATTGAAATCCCACTCTTATTAATCAAACTAAAATTTTGGGTGTGTAGAGTTTGTGTGTATGACTCAGTGTGTTTGCGGCAGTTTATTTTTTTGCAGTTCAGTTTTGATTCCCCATCTCTAACACATTGCTGTTGTAATGCAAGACTCCCTGATTCTTTCCTTTCAGGTTTTAGAATTTTCTATTTCATTTACTTAAAATTTCTCTGACCTCCTACCCCCACTCCCCATCCTGGACACATGCACACAGCTTACTGCTATCTCCCTGAGTAGACTTTTATTTTATTGTCTCTTTGTTTTTGTGTTTGCTGAAGTCTGTCTTAATGCTGACATGCAGTGCAATAATTATTAATCTGAAGATGCATCATCTCAGTTTGTAATTTTAGTGTTTTTTTTTATACCAGAAAAGTCAAGTTAACTATTTGCATGCAGATTTTTATTCCTTTCCTGCTTTCATTATGATGGCCCTATCCTGTTCTGGGTACAGTGCCCTGAGAAGGACTTGCATAGGTGGGAAGTTTCCCTTCCCAGTGAAGATTTAGAACTTACATCTGGATTTGAGAAGACTGATGTTTTAGCAAAGTTGGCTCTTCCTCCCATTCCCTGCTTTTGTATGGGTAGCTTAAGTCGTGCAGTCTGTCTAGAAATCTTCTACACATGTTGCCAGTAGTTCCAACTGGAATCATATTTCCTTCTGTAACAGGAAGATGAAGTTCTCACACAATTTGGATAAATGCAGGCTTTCCTGTCCAGGATTGTTTGACCTGTCTCAGGTAACTTTCAAGTCTGAGGTTTTGCATCTTCATACTCATAATGCACTTCCACACCCATTTGTTCATTGTAGAGGCTTGTGGAAGTCTGGCCCTGGGTTCAGTATAACCCCTTAAAACAATACCTGCAAGGTGTTCTTCATCTGTGACCCTTGATTCATAGCCTTGATGTCCTATTGGACCTGCACTTCATAATTTGGTGCCTGTCTCATTTTCCATTTTTCCTACCTTTATTGTTATTTTGGATAAAATCCTTTTTTTTTCTTTTTAATTAATAACAAGTATATCTGACAGAAGGATTTAAGATTTTTATCCACTTGTTTAATAGTCCCTACTTGATCTTTGTTAATGGTCTTGTTTTCTTGAGGACAAGCACCCATTTCTACCCCAGGATATTCTTAGAGCTATTTGCGAGCCAGACTATACACATGTTGGTCTTTCTTCCATGGGCACAGAACACATAGTAGATACACCATGCACTGGGTATTCAGAATCAGGCATGCTTCTGCTCTGAGTCAAATCACTTCATAAGGTGGATCATCTTTTGCCACATTTGCTGTACACTGGAATTGGGAGCTTGTTACTATACAGAGTGTTGGATATTTGTATTATTTTCTGGCTGGTAGTCCCTTGTCTTTTCGTGATAAGGCATTCTACAGCAGTGAAGGCAGCATTTTCTGGAAGTTTTTCTAATTGTCTGCCTATCATCATTGTAGAGATGGTCCTAAAGTGAAGTACATGTACTGGAGAATTATCGTGGGATTTATCCACGTTAGCAAGGCATTAACTCAGCTTAAAGTCTCATATAAAATATCTAACTTATTAACCACTGAGTTTAAGCAAGCCATTACCATAAATGTGCGCCTACCTAGGTTGTAATACTGCCTTCCTTTAATTGCACTTCTCTACACTAATTGAATCAGCTGAGACACAATGCATCAATTTGTACACCTATCTGACAAGCATGAGCATCACTCCCAATTCAAATAATTGGCTAACTGTTTCGACTAGAGCTGCTTTATTCCTCAAAACCTATCTATAAAATATTACATGATGGTTGCTGTCCACCACTCCTCAGCAGTCTACAGTTTAGAAACCAATACTATACTCAGAAACATTGATGACATTTAGTTGTGCAGATCTCATTCACACGTGGTATGTGTGAAAGAGTTTTCTCAAAAATACTTCTAGCTGTTTGGAACAGTCGCCCTGAGAATAAAATGAATATTGTCTTAACTATTGACTTTCAAGAAAATGGTCAGAGACCAACTATTTAAACCGTTCCCAGTTAAAGTATGCATAAATGTATAAATCCATAGGGGATGGTACCATCTTTATTCAGTGTTATGCCAACATATTCAGTATAGCCATTGTATTGATTCAAATGGATATGATTGCTTTGAGAAGTGGAATTGCCTGAATCAAGATTAGCAGTATATCTAGCCTTCCAGAGTAATTTAGGCTAATAAGATAACTAATAACTGAAGTAGGCAGGTATTTTTTATTTCTTTGGATTGTAATCTCCATTATTGTACCAAAAGAAAGATATGATCATGTATATTTCCATTTCTTTTCCTTGTGAGCAAGGCCTCATCTCTTGTTTCCTTTCATATTTCTAATTTAAGACATAATTATTTATTTCCCTGATGTAGTTAATTCAAAAAATATTTTCACTGTACTGGTTTAATGACTAGTCATTCTCTTATCTTTGACTTAGTAAAGCAATATTGTCAAGGGGCACAACTATCCAAGAGTGTTCAGTCGTCAGAGTTTCAACCTAACTAATTCAGGAGGTAATCAAAAACTGGTTCCATATCAGTATGTCTGCACTTGTAACACACACACACACACACACACACACACACACACACACACACACACACACACACACACACACACACAAAAGACCACAAAGAAGGCACTCAGGAAGGAAACCAGTACTCAGAAATGATTTATTCAGCAGCTCAAAGTATAAAGAACCACATAAACATTACACTTGTAAATACTTTTTCGTCCTTCACCAACTTCATCAGATAAAATAACACCTAGAAATCTAACCTGTTTAAATGTCATGCTCATTTAATTATCAACCAATAAAAAAATTACATTCAATTATGCAAATTTCAACAACACAAAATGAATGTATATAAAGTATATTATATATTTAATATTGTTTAAATATATTTAAATATTAAAACATTTAAATATATTCTATTAAATACTTTATTAAAATAATTTATTAAAAACCTTTTAAAAGTTCCATAAGACATTGTAAAATTGTGCATAAATAATGAAGTTGTTAAAGCAACAGCCAGTTTGATGGACCTTGTCCCTACTAATAATTTTGTGCATTTTGAGGGGAAGTTTTTCCAGCAAATTCAAGGAGTAGCAATGGGTGCATGATGTGCACCCACATATGCTAACATCGTCCTCTCAGTATGAGAGAAAAAATATATTTTTAATATGAAATATAATAAATGTTGGAAACTTTATAAATGATATTTGGATGACATCTGTTTGGTCTGGGAAGATACAGAAGAGATGTTTTATGAGTTTTATGAATATATTTCCAATACTACAGCCTTTTTGAGATTTATTTACAATATACAATATGATAAGATGAACTACTTAGATATTACCATACATAAAAATAATGGAAAATTTAAATCTACAGTATATAGGAAAGATACCTATGCAAATTCATAGCTTTTTTTCACCAGCTCACATTCTTTTCTTCAGAAACATAGTTTGGTCAAAAGTCAATTCGTCAGGGGGAGTCGGAAGTCCTCCAAAGAAATGAATTTTTTGACTGAATGTCAATTTTTAGAACAAATGTTTTTACAGAAAGGATACCCATTAGATTTATTAGAACAAGTGAAAGATGAAGTAACTCTAGGTAGATTGGATAGGTTTGCTCCTATACAAGGACATGAAATTAGTGAGATGAGCAGGCCTAACACTATGAATGATACAAACAATATGTTTGAACAGGCATTTGTTACTAATTATAGTGGAGATGCTGGTGTTCTAATGAAATCGGTAGAAGAAGTATGGGGGAGGTTTTCTGCTTTTCTGCTACTTCTGATTTGGATATCTTTAATACCCCTTTCAAATGTATTTTTAAAAAAAGGTTCTAACATTAAGTATATTATTGAAAGGGGTAGGAATGTGGTACATCCATTTGGATGTAGTAAGAAAGGCACTTACAAACGTGGTCATTGCTCACAATGCCCCTTTGTTTATAATGGCGATAGTGTGGAATTAACAGCCAGAAATAGAGTTTTAAAGAGAAAGGAATATGCCACATGTGATAGTAGTGGAGTTATTTACTTGGTGTTATGTAAGGCATGTAGTGGATTCTATGTGGGGAAAACAGAGAGGAAGCTCCGCAGAAGAATATATGAACATCTGTATGAGGTAAAAAACAAAAATATTGCTAATGCCCTTTGTAGACATAGGGCAGGATTCACAAAGCCTCCGTGTAAGAGTTACAAGGCTTACACGGAGGCTGCATTTAAACGGTGTGACGTCAGCATGTCATGCATATGCGTGAGGGCATGCTGAATCACACCTAAGGCTTACACGGTCCGTGGAAGACAGTAGGGGGCATGTCCATAGGCCGAGTCCTGCAAATGGACACGCCCCCAGAAGAGTAAAAGTCCCGAAAGTAAACCCCCATGACAGAGCCCATGTAAATGTGAATAAACACAACACAACACATGCCCCCACAGTCTACGAACATAAAATGTAGAAGTGAACATATTATAATTTTTTTTTTAAATTGTAAAGATGTTTGCCCATGAGTGCGCTCGTTTGCGCGGGCGTGCCCGTAGCTTAGCCACAGTTAGCAGTCAGTGGAAAAGCATATAAGAACTAAATATGCAAAGTAAGCCAAGAAGCAATAGCGTAGCGGTAGAGACGTCGGCTGAAGAGCAGGCAGTCATGGTTCGAGCCCCCACAACATCAATTTTTTTTTGTGTGAAATAAGCACGAAACAAGTCCCTGACATATATGTACACATATAAAATTAGATTTTATGTAAAATGTAATGAAATGGGCCATATATTTTGAAGAAATGTGAGATAAAAAAAAAATGTCAGATGTGCCTATAGCTGAGCTACAGTCTTAACAAGTTGAGTACATCTGCCCGTAGGTGAGCAGTGGTTTAACAGGTGTAAAATGAGTGCCCGGGGTTGAGCAGCATTTTAACATGCTGAAACTTTGTGCCCGTAGCTGAGCTGAACGTAATATGCGTGCTGACAGCCAAATGACGCGTAAACCAGCGTACCCCATTTGCGGAGCTGCACCGCCAACAAGCTAACCGACGGGCAACGTTGAGCAAGCTGTAACAAAACTGCCTTTACACAGACACACCTCCTAGCCTGTGTAGATAGTCATAAAATATAAAAAGCAGTGGCCAGGTTAGAACCCAGGATACCATGCACCATAGTCAAGGTACTGAACCACTAAGCCATGACAGTTGCACGTAGAAATGCAGTAATAGCATATATATAGGAATGAATAGAAAGAGGAGCATGACAAAGCAGGTTTTGTGAAGCTGATACAATTCCAAATCGGCCAATCACAGATAAGTGTGGGAAAAACGGCATATATAAGCCCCATAAGCGGGAATACACAGCATAACCGATTGTAGAACCAACTTGCAGCCAGAATGTCAGGTGTAGGTGAGGGTAGTTGCTTTCGAGCACAGAGGTGGGGCGTTGAGGAGTCCAAATATATGGTTTGGCTCCTTGTCCACAATCATGAGGCCCAACTCATGCAGGGCCAGGTCCTGTGGGGAGCATATAGGGCTGAGGCGTGGGACCGGTTGGCTCATGATCTCACCAGTGCCACAGGGATACCAAGGACTGGTGAGCAGGTCCATCACCACCATGCGAACCTGAAGAGATGGAAGCAGGACCAACTGAACCGTTGGATCCAGGAGGCCCGGCAAATGCCCAACGCCCCACTACTGAGTAAGTTACATCTAATTATTTATGTAAGAAATTAACCTAGCTGATATTATGGAGATGTGTATTCCAATATTACTTTATTTATATTACAGCTGCAGGTGTCCGTTCTGCAAACCGTAGAGCCTATGGCAATAGGCTGGCGCGGTTGCACCACCAGGCAGGTCAGTAATCCTCTCCCTGTAACTGTAAATGAATATATAAGTATGACAGTTAACAAAAGAGTGCAGTGTAGTCACTAAGTAATAAAATGTGCAAGTAACGGTGTAAGAGGGTTTGCAAGTATTGCTTGATTACAAAAGTGTGATGCAGTCTGTAATCCAAACAGAAAAATTATACAAGTCTGAAATAAAGTCTGAAATAAAGATGTCCCACCTGTAATATAATAGTACATAACCTGCAGCAGGCTGAAAAGTACAGCTGCAGAAGCTGAGTAAAACACATGTGTGAAATATATCCCTGTTGAAATACAGATACATGAAAGAAGTGAGACTGTTGGAAAGGATTGTTATAACTACAGGTAAAACATGTCAATAAAGCCTAGAATTAAGTACCATCCTGAATTGTAAAAATAAAACAAGTGAGAGAGTGTGAGAGAGTTATGAATCCACCAATAAAGTAGTAATAACTCCTGAATAAAGTATACTGCAGTCAGTACAGAATGAAATGAATGTGACAAGCAGAACCAAACAGTAAAATGTCTTGAAAATGTGACCGCAGCTGGAATGTGTATCCCAAAATCTGGATATGTTGCTCTCAGTCTGCAATATGCAGATAGTATGGTTGTCTGAAATACCAAACATCCACAGTTGTCTATAGCTATATAAAGCAAATGTAGCAGGATGATGTAGCTGAACAGAGCCAGATATGAATGTGTATGAATAAATATGAAAATGTATATTGATGTAGCAGTAACATTCCTATTACCAACTTGAAGTAGTTATCACATAGGAAACTGTAGGCAGAACTGTAGTGTGTATATATCTGCAGCTATTAGAAATGTACAGCATATGTATTGGTATTTGAAGTTGTTAATTAAATTTTCTTCACCCTACCCTATAACCACATATAATCCATTTCACGTGAAATTGGTATGCGCAATCACAGTTAACACCCCTGGACATTTGTCCTGTTGGTTCATACATAATTGCATGCACGTTGATGCATCTGCCCTCTTCATACATCCAAACCTGATGGCCTGTTGCCATCAATCAATCCTGCATGTTGTTGGACTGTGTATTGCTGTTCAAAATATGCATGTGTTATGCTTGCTGTTCAATGGTTTGAAAATCTGGGTGTTTAGTTAATGGGAATACTAATGCATGCTGTTATAACTAATTGTGAATGGTATTGTACGTTACTAACCCAAACTCTCATGACATAATGCAAAACATAGGACGACAGGGAAGGCGGGTTCCAGCGGACCCACCTCTCCCTCCTCAGCTGGCGAGTGCACCTGGCAGTAGTGCCCAGGCCGGACCCTCCTCCGGTGGCCCTGTGCCACCTGCGGGTGGAAGTGCTGCAGGGGATGGGGCTTGTCCCCCCTCTGCAAGTGTGGCCGGAGGAGAAAACCACTCACCCTCCGTAGTGTCCGGACTGTGGTGCGTAGGGAGATCCGGGAAGCTGTTCTTGGGCCCCTACACCAGCTTGAGGCACAGGTGGCACAACTAACAGGCGTGCCTGCTGCCCGGCCTACACAGCCCCCAGCACAGCCCTGTCCTGGGCAGTGAAGGCACAGTGGCAACTGCCCATGGGTGGGGATATCAGTTCCACTGTTGCCATCTTTGGGCTCATGGGCTCTAGATATCCAAACATCCATCCCCGTCAGTTGTGTAACCCCCCCCCCACATGTGTCATACACCGCCCCTGTATGCGTCTTGTTTGTCTTGTCTGTTAACCTACCCAACCTACCTTCCCAGCTATGCCGACTTCCTGTACCTGACATACCACTCTCACCTGAAAAAAAAAAAAAAAAAAAAAAAAGGGCACTGTACCCACAAAAAAATTATGCCCCATACATAGCTGCCCATTTCGCACACATGTCTGCCGGACATGGAAACTGTCAATTACAATTTGCTGTACAACAAGTATTATTGTTGTCCTCACCCCTCTCTCAGGGGTGGAAGGTTTCAAATGTCACACCAAATTACAAACATATGCACAGCTGTTGCTGATGAAGAAATGGGCAGCTATGGGCCTTACCTACATCCCTCCTGCAAAACCCGAGCTTGTTTCCCTACTGTCTTATCCTCTTTTTCACCACTTTCCTGTTTCCCATTTTCATTTCTTTCAAAGAAAATAGCGCGGGTGTGCGCAAGAGTAAGCACTTTTAAGCGGTTGTAAGTGGGTGTGAGCGGAGCTGAACGCCAGTGCGCATGTGTGAGCTCCGCGCAAACCAGCGCTAACCCGGTTACAACTGCTTAAAAGTGCCTTAGTCACTCTGAATGACAAGTCCTGTAGTCTGCTCAAAAGCAAAATAAAATCCCACTGTCAGTCCCGAACCCAGGACCTTGGAAATAGTAGTCTGCATGACTTACCACTAAGCCATGACTGTTATATAAGAACATTGTGCTACAATAAATATATCATGTAATAGTAGGAATGAATGTAAAGGGAATATAGGATGTGTAGTACACAAAGCATGTCATGTATATTTACTGTCAAATGTAGTGGATTTCTAGAATAGTAGTGTGTGAACAGAAACAGCCATGCTAGTTGGTAGCTAGTAGGTAATAATGTCACTGTAGCACCTTGCAAGCCACACACATACTCACAGCAGGATAATCACTGCCCATACCCCACAACCTCTTACAGGAACACATCCGGACTAAGTAATAAAAAATGTGTAGCAAAGGGCCAAAAACAGGGGCACATTCCAAATAATGCTACAACAAACTTAGACAGTTGAGAGAGTAACAGGTTCTGCATTTTGTTGGATGTTTGGAAGGGTATGAAGTCTGAAACTGAAATGTTTGTCACTATAGTCTGACTTGAGCCCACAGTGATTTGCCAGAAAAAGTGGTTTATGAGATATTGACCAAAATATGAGTAAAAAATGTGGACAACCTGCAAATATCTGTACACATGAGAGGTCTGACACTGCCATATTTGAATAGTTAAGAGCCTAGACATAGCAACAGTGACTGAGTTACAGGGATGCCACACAGACTCCCTGTGAAATGTACAAACAGGCAGAAAGGTGTTACAACACATGCAATGGTAACTATGAAGTACTGAAAGTATGCACCACTTGCACAGCAGAAATAGTGTAGTAATACATATGCTCATGCTATCCCACAGTCACAACTGCAGAATACCAGACAGTTTAATGGGTGTACCCCACTGATATGTACCATTCCATGAGGCAGATAAAAGATGCACCTGAGAGTCTCTGGGGCCTGCTCAGCAGCATACTCAAATACCCTAATAGATGTCAAGGCCCACACCATGGCCAGACCACACTGCATGCAGTAACACCGTAGCAGATATAGCAAGCATTCCAAGGTGTGAATGCACATGGAAATTAGGAAAGCCACAGCAACACACTACAGTCAAGACACCTAGCAGGCATACAAGTAGTGAATGTAAAGGGCAAATATTGAAGCCATAGCAACAAAGTGCAAGAGCCACTGCTATATACCAGTTACACCACAAGTCCCACAGTAAAGCACACACACCCACATTAACAGTAGTAGTAGTCTTAGGTGTCAGTGTACATACACACTTAGTACAGGAAACTGGAGAAATGAATGGAGAAATGATAATCTTCAAAACAGCCAGAAATATGAGAGGGATACTAACCTTTACACTCACAGAACAGTGTCCACAGCATAACAGCATGGTCCCTGCCCTTAAACTCTGAAAGGGCTACGCCTATCTCACATACCTTTTTATAGCACTGTCCTGGAATTACAGTGAGAACTGCAATCAGTACACAACTGGCTGCATGCAATTAGCAAATGCTGGCTAACAATTGGTGCAGAGGCCATCACATGGACATATGCAGATACCTACAAAAGCATGCTGTACTCCCAGTCCACACATGCAATACTTTCATTGCACCCTGTGGAGGTAGGGAGAGACAGAGAGAGAGAGAAAAAAAAACATACACAAACAAAACCAGTCATCAACAACCACTGGAAAGCTGACAACTGGCAACTGGAGCAACAGGACACCAAACCAGACAGCAACGCAAGCAGCTGTGACAAACACAGGTAATGTAAAGTAATACTTTAAAAGTCTACATACTGTGAACCCTCCATATGTGTCATTGGTCTGTATCCATATGTATATGAAGATGTGCATAGGGCAGGGGACATACAGCAACTATCAGTGAAGGCTGTACATACATATGTATGTAAGGGCATCTATTTGCACATATCAATGTAGGTTGAATGTAGGTTGTAGTGCAATGTACAAAGTAGATTTCACAGTTATGTATGTTTCGCAGTATGTTAGTGTGTGTATACAGTTTTGTAAACAAGCATGTTGATATACCTATCTATCATATGGATACGTATGTATGTCAATATATGTATGTATGTATATATATATATATATATAATATGCATATATGTATACATACATAGAGAGGGATGTAGGAATACATAGACAGATGAAGATAGATAGAATATGTACAAACATATATATGTAATACACAAATACAGATATAGATATACGTAGATACATAACATAGACAGACAGATCTGACTATCTACAGATATGACTGTATATGATGTTCTCACACCCCCTCTGTCACTCTCACCCCCTCTCTGTCACACACACCCCCCTCTCTCCATATCTATAGCAATATATGTACATTGATATATATATGTGTATGGGTCTCCTTCTAATGACCGAAACGCCGATTCGCCGACAGTGAAATCACCGACACGAAACGACCGACAACGCAGTTGACCGACACACTCGAATCCCGACAGACGGAAGACCGACAAGGGGAATGTGTAAGCGCGACCTGGTAAGTATGCGATAGTGAGGGATTTAGGAGTAGGGAGCGGACAGGTAAGTGTGCAATACTCAGGGATGTAGGGTTAGGGTGTGTGATAGGTGAGTGTGCTGAGTGTCGGAGCTGGGGTTCGGGTGTGTAAGTGAGTTAGGGTTAGTGCAGGTAGGGAGAGTGTGCGGTAGTGTCGGAGCTTGGGGTTGGGGTGTGTAAGTGAGTTAGGGTGCAGGTAGGGAGAGTGTGCGGTAGTGTCGGGCGTGGGGTTGGGGTGTGTAAGTGAGTTAGGGTTAGGGTGCAGGTAGGGAGTGTGCGGTAGTGTCGGAGCTTGGGGTTCGGGGTGTGTAAGTGAGTTAGCGTTAGGGTGCAGGTAGGGAGAGTGGCAGTGTCGGACCTTAGGGTTAGGGTTTGGGTTAGGGCTAGTGGATATGTGTTGTAGTGTACTGTGTTGTTTACGTGTAGTGTGTCGGTGTTATGGTGTTCGGTGTTTCGCGTTGTCGGGTTTGTGTGTTGTCGGTTTTCTGGCGTCGGTGATTTCACTGTCGGCGAATCGGCGTTTCGGTCATTAGAAGTAGACCCATGTGTATATGTATACAGACATAAATATATATATATATATATATATATATATATATATATATATATAGAGAGAGAGAGAGATGTATATATATTCTGAGTGAGGCACGTGTACAGATGTATTGCAACAGGTGCCTGGTGACAAAGGCATGGAGTGAACACCAGTGTCAAAACTGGAGTACCATACCCCATTTCAAATCACCTACACCAGTAACCACCAGATTTGTGACTGGCTCCCCACCACTGCATGTGTCAGGGGTGAACAGGATCATAAATGTGTACAATAGTCCCCCCAATGATATTCACAGTGGCACACTATTCCTGGAATACCTGTACATGGTATGTGTCAGCAGACATGGTGTGTCAGCTATGGACATGTAGGCCAGTGTACCCCTCCACACCACACAATGGCTGCCACGGTATGTACCTCACATGACAGCTACAGATATGGAGAAGGACACAGTGACATGTACAACACTGTGACAATGCACTCAAACACATTACCAATGCACAGTGACTGACAACACCACAGAGTACACACATACTACCCACATAGAGGTTACCACTCCTGGATTTACATACTTAAGTCACACCCATGACAGATGTCCAACAACCATAGTAACACCTCACACTATCCACAACCTATATGACTGCTGTGTGTCGTCCGTAACACCGCAGTAGAGAGCACATGGCGGAGGTACAGGTTCCTACCCACAGGTAAGACATACCCTGCAATAAACCACACAGCATTAAGAAGCAAGACTCCCCATGAGTACATGTCACACATACCCCTGCTGAATGTTAGTCAGATAGGTAATATGCCATATGAGTCACCCTGTGTAACTGTTTGTCAGGAGCAGGTACCATCACATCACATGTGTCACAATGGTCAGGGTAGCAGAACAGTATGCTACTGTAGTCCCAGGGGCAGTAGCATATTGTATTGTATTGTATTGTAATGTATTGTATTGTGTTGTATTGTATTGGTATGTAGAGGTGCCTCCTTCATGGAGTGGGACCACTGCTGCTGTACGCCAGTGTACAGGTACATATCCTGTAGTCAGGCTAGTGTTACATAGCACTTCTATATATGTGTTTAGCTCCTCTTGGAGTTCATGTAGCATGCAACCGGGGATACCATCAGGTCCCATTTATGTTGTGTTTTCTGCTTTTCTGAGGGCGGTTCTCACCTGGACATCTGTGATGACAGGGAGGTTACAGTCAGCTGGGATAAGTATGTCTTAGTTTGGGGGAGAGGGAGGGGGGAGACTTGCACTGAACCTGTCTGCCACAATGTTGCCAATATCTGTGGGTTCAGTGAATTATTTGTTGTTGTGTACTAACTATGAGCATATTGGAGGGTTTCTAACCAGGTTGCTAACATAACTGAAGAAGGCCTTGTGGTTATCTGTAGTGTCCCCGTTGATTTCCCTCTCAAAGTTGCCCACGGATGTTTGTATGAGAGAAAATAGCTCCTTACTAGTGCTGATAAGACATGCCTTCCCTTTATGGAATTATGCTCTGTCTTGCAGTAGCTGCCATCTTTTGTTATACAATCTGTCTATGGCTGGGGTCCACCAGACAGGTTGCTTTCCCTTTGTGGAGAGTGTCTTGGTCTTATATGGGATTGCATGATCCATGCATTCTCGGAGATGTCCGTAGAAATCATTTGTGAAGGGGTCAGCATTGTGGGTTGTGTCTTCCACTGACCCAGTGGGCTTAAAGGATACCATGTCAGTGTTACGAAGTGTAAAGTTTGCATTTGAATTGTTATTCACTGTAGTCGTTTGTGCTGGTGGTGGAGGTGGGATATGTATATCCAGGACAATTAGTTTGTGGTCAGCTCACAGTAGTTGATGATGTACCCCATACAGTACCTTGATACAAACCCCCAGAGTGAGGAGGTGCTTTGGACCTGAATCAGTGTTCTGACTGCTGGGGTTTGGTAGTATGTCGTATGGAGTGTGCCAGGTACTGTTGCACAGTTGTTGGCTGAGCACTGATACCTGGCCATTTACATGTGTATCCACCAATAGACAGACAGATGCTATATATGTGAGATATGTTGTATCACAACAGTCGAGTAGCATGTGTAGTATGTGTGGCAAATTCTGCTGACATATTTTGCTGATATCATGTTATTTCCTTTTTCAGGACCATGGCTCACCAGCGCAATCCAGCATACTCTGCAGCTGGGGATGAGGAAATACACCAGAGCCTGGTGCGGGATTATGCAATACTCTTTTCCCGCACCAGCCAGAATCAGCAGGAGAGGGCTGCACTGTGGCAAGACCTGGTCCGTCGGGTAAATGACATAGGCACGCATAATAGGACATATGAGCAGGTACGACATCACTGCAGTGATTTAATCAGAAATGTCCATCAGCGTGCGTCGGATATCCACAGGCAACAGGTTGCCACAGCTGGCGGGGTGGCTACACATCCCCCACTCACCAGACTGGAGGGACTACTCATAAGTGTTGTGTCTCAAGTGTTGTAGTTGACTGTTGTGTACACTGGTAGTTAATGCATGTGTGAGGTGTGTCCTTGGTTTGTAGCTGTCATCATAGTATTTAATGTGCAAGTGTGATATTCTCAATATCAGCAGCTGACTTGTGAAAGGTGACTGTTGTACTACTGACCTGTATCATACTCAGTAACAATGGCACAGTTGTGCCCACTGACATTAATTTCCTCACTTCTGCAGGTCCCTCCGGTGTAACAGCAATGCAGCCTATCCATGCTGGTGAGTGTGTATTAACAATACCTTTAATAGTCTTGATAGTAATAGTAATATTAGGCTCACTGAGTAGTGCTCTTTGTATGCATGCAGGTGTGTCTGTGTGTTGATATCTCGCATACTAAGTAGTGTGCAACTGTGTGCAAGTGTGCAACTGTGTGCATGTGTGCAACTGTGTGCACCTGTGCATGTGTGCATCACTGGTAACATTGTGTAGACATTGTAAACTGTGTTTCCAGTTTCCCTCCCACAGGTTCTGGTGCTGCTCAGGTGTCATGCAGCAGGTAACTTGAATCAGGTGCCACAGGTACTGATAATGATGACATCTGTGTGATGGCACAGGAAGGCATGCCAGGGTCTGTCATTGGTCAGCCAATTGACAGTACACAGCTGTCAACCCCATCAATGCGCACAGTCAACCTGCCAATACACCATTTGTCACCAATGTCCCTAGGTGATGGACAGGATACAGTGGGCATTGACCAGGGTAATGTGGTATCTGTGGCACATGCTCCCCACACAGCAGCCATGGGCATGGCCCTGAGATGGTACCACACAGACAGATGTCCAGGGGTTCTTGTGGGAGCATCCGTGTGGGTACTGCCCCTGTCAGACGTGCCCACAGAGGTCTTACAACCTCAGCTATGTTTCGGGCTGTCATGCAGGCACAGTCACGTATGGAACGTTACACCAGACAGGGTCTGAGGGAGCTGAGAGCATGTCTCACAGCCATGACTGACAGTATGCGTGACATTGTGGCTGCCATCCGTAATTTCACTGATGTCATAGACAGACGTTGTGCGGACATATTAGATCGGTTCCACAACTACATGTCCATGAGCCAGGGCAATGGTGGACGGTTGAGGCGTCGACGTGGGCATATGCCAGCAACAGCAGCAGCTGGCAGTCGTCGCAGATGACAACAGGGCCGCAGCCACCCCCATAGTGCCAGCAGCAGCCCCATCAGGGCTGGGTCTGTGCTGTCATCAGACTGCCCCAGGAGACCACGTGCATGTGGCTCTGGATAGGCCCGACAGGGATCTGTGTCCAGTCAATGAACACCTGCTTCTGATGACAGTACCCAGTCTGGATTGGTACCGGATATGGTCCGTAGCACCCCTGCAAGGCACAGGTACCGTGTCCATGGCCAGAGATACTGATCTGTATGACCTGGCAGGTACAGTCTGTGGCTGTCCACAAACACCAGTATATGGCAGCCATGAGGTGGAACTGTGTGCATCCATACACACATGCAAATTGACAACACCTAGGGCTACCGCATACACGCACACACTGCATCAACATTGCCCCACCTTGTACTGCTGTCCCTCACCAACACACATACACATACATGTCACTTGGTGGTGTCAGTGGCAGACTCAGGCATACCAAGTTCACACCCTGTGCATATGATGAAACTGTGCCACCTCCTGCAATCTGTAACATCAGTGCAGGTACAGGTTAACATGTTGCTGATGCACAGGGTGACTACATAGACGTGTAGTAATAGTATCATGTTGTTAACAGTACTGTGTGCTGATATAATTGTGGGTATATCCCAGCATGCCTGATGCAGTAAGGGTATGATTGTCTTGTACTGTTGTCTACACCCATGGTAAGTACCATAGTGTATCATCTGCACATGTTGGCATACTGGTGGTAAGGATTTCAACAGAAGGTTACATACATAGGTAGCACAGGGGATAAGGTAATGAAAGTATTGATACGCAATGATGGACATGTAAACTGCAAGTGGCATGTTGCCCACACTGGACTCTGCAATACGGATGTTTGAGGGTGTTGATGTGTGCAGTACTACACGACTGGTACAGGACACACAGGAGCACCCTAGCACTGCAAGCTCACATCTCATACCATGCTAGACAGCCCCAACACACAAAACTAACTTTCACAGGAGGGAGAGTCCCCATAAATGTCAGGGATACTGTGGTGGCAGGACAGGTAGCATACATCCTACTAAGTATGGAACCACTGAGTGAAGGCTCAGTGTCTGTTATTTGACGTGTATTACTGCAGGTATGAGCACCTGGGTTTCCATCCGGTTATTGTACAGCCTGACGGTACATGGTCTGTACACTTGTGTGCACTGAGACTGGACCCTGGCCATCTGACCTGTGTATTTCCATGTACATGTGTATAGTGCCTGCATATTTGCACTGTGACCTACTGGAAGTGTACAGCTTGTTTGTTGTACAATGGACTACATGCAGCCCTGCTTACTGTAGCTTTGTTTGCATGCATGTTTGCTTGCAGTTACCCTGGAACACTGATCCCATCTGCAATGCAGATTTACAGAGCTTCTGTGGACTCCTAGTGACATCTGCATATCTTACTATATGTATGTCCATGTCTCACTTGACAGAACGTCACTGAGATATGGCCTAAGTGTGTGAGCATGGCCAGTTCAGCCTTTCCATGGCATGTTGTCTGACATATGTCTTATTTATCAAAGTGTGCAAGCATGCCCAGTGTGAGCTTTCCATATGTTGAACTCTGCAGTCCACCACATATGTGGATGAGTGTGAACTTCAACAATATCTCACGTTTATGGTTGTGTGTTGGGTGTCATGTTGTGTACTTACTGGCCAACTGCTTCGTGTCTGAACACAACAGGGATTATACTGTGCATGCAGGGTTTGCATGGGATACTTTGCATACAGTTGTCAACATCCTTTCATACTGACCTAACACTGTAGTACCATATAGTGTACTGGTTCAGTACTTTCACTGTGGTGGACAGTATCCTGGGCTTTAGTCCTATCACTGCTTTAAATTTTCATAGTGAGCACAACAGACTGTTTAGGGGCCAGTTGTGCACATATGACCATGTTGCATTATGTTCAGATATGGACTACTTAAACCAGGCTTGTCCAACATTGGTAGTGTATTCCACAACATAGGTGGACATTGGCAAACAGTAGCGATGTGCCCTAGGCCATTTCTAATGCTAGTCAGAGAGTGTGTTTGTCCTTCGACACACATTGAAACTGGAGTTTGCCATGACATATGTCATGGTTAGTATACTGTGCCTCCGTCTGTCTGTGACATAACAGTGATACCCAGGGTAAACCTACCATCTCCCATCCACTCATCAAGATTCCTCTTGAGGAGAGTCGATGGGTGACTCTCTGGCTAACCTGTACTGGAAGTTTACTCAAGAGTGGGGGTGGCTTCTGTGTTATGGATCATTCAGTACAGCTTGTCCTATGTATGTCAGTGCTGGGGTTCAGGTCTCTCATGTGCATAACTCACTGCCATTCAGATTGTACAAGGTGCAGCATGTTCATTGATTCCAGCTTTGACATGGCTTTATACATCAGGCACAGCTTGCCTCTGGGCGGGCAGTATGGCAGTGTGTGGAGCTGCAGTTTGTTTAATCCGGCATCACATGGCATCTGTTCAAGCTCTTTGATACTCCTGGTGAGGTACTTTTGGGGTCTTTCCAGTTGATGGAGGTGTCTGCTGAAGTACATCCCACAGGGGCCATTGTAGTCAATTGTGATGCTGATGAAGGATGACTGCAGAGCCACAATGACCTCCCCTGATGTAGATCTCACTACCTTCATGATTAGGTGGGTATATGGTATGTTTCTGTAACCACTACAGCCACATGCTTGTCCAATGCAAGATATCTATCCCCAGGTCTCTTATTACATCTTAAGTACTTAATGGGTTAACACCTGTGTGGTAATTGGTGGGCACTTACTGTATATCCACAGGGGTTGACTGTAAACTTTTCTGCAATTAGCTTGCTGACATGGCTATGGCACCAGTTGTCTGTTTCTATGTGGCCCTTTTGTAGGATGCTTGTGTCAGCTGGAGGGTCAGATATGGTGTCCAGTTTGTAGTCCTCTGCAAACTTGTTGAGACACAGTCCTTCCATGTTGGCTTGTACCTATGGGACATATATACCAAACAAGGGAGGTCCTAGGACCGAGCCTTGTGGGATGCCAGTTGTATCTGGTTTGTAGTCTGACATGGCTGCAGCATTTCTGACCATGTCAGTTCTGTTCTTGGTCTGGTTTGCAACCCCTCTACTGACATAGGGGTTTATATTTAAGCTGGTAAGCTTATCTATAATGAATATGTGGGTTATTGTATGGAAGCCTTTTGCAAGGTCCAGCTAGGCTGTGTGGACCACATTCCCCTCATCAATGACCATTTCAAATGAGTCAAACATGTTTAAGGGGCAGGATCTGCACTTATGAAAGCCACACTGGGTAGGGTCCAGTGTCAGTAGGTCCCCATTATCTTTATGTCCGAGGTACATGCTGATACTTTCCATAGCTTTGCAGACCAAGCTTGTCAGCATCCTGGGGTGGTAGTTTGCAGTATCCATTCAGGAAACACCTTTGTGGAAAAGGACCACTGTTGTTGTACACTGCTCTTTGTGTACATATCCTGTGGTAAGGCTGACATTGAGCAGTAGTGTTATTTGGCATTCCATTCTTCTTGGAGTCCATGTTGGACTCAGCCCAGGACACCATCTCATACCATTGATGCTGTGTGTTTTGCTTTGTAGATGCTGGCTGTTACCTCAGCATCTGCAATGTCAGGGGGCCAGCACTCTGCTGGGATAGATATTTTGCATTTTGGGGGGGGGGGGGGTTGCACTGCACCTGTCAGGTTGGATGTTGGCAATATGTGTGTGTGTTTGGTATGTTGTTTGTAATATTTGAGTGATTCAGAGCATATCTGTGAATTCCCAACAAGGTTCCTACCATCAGTTAAGAAAGCCTTGTGATTATCCTTAGTGTCCTGTACAATTTGTATTTTCTAGGTTCATTCTACTAGGTTCATACTTGCTATTATGGCCATTTATGATTTACTTTACTGTGCCTCTGTCTGGATGTGACACAGTGAAGACCCCCAGTGTACATCTACGATCATCCATCCACTTGGCAAGATTCCTGTTGAAGAGAGTCAGTGAGGGGCTCTGCCTAACATGGAGTGGGATTCTGTTCCAGGGTGTAGGGAGCCTCTGGGTTATGTATCTGTCCCTTCAGCACATCCTATTTCATTATGTGTTGAGGTTGACATCTCTCACTCTCACAGCTCCGATGGAATTGGGTTTTCTGGGATGGAGCATGTCCATTACTCCTGTGTTGGACATGGCCTTGTACAACAGGCATGCAACGCCTCTGCATAGGCAGTATGTGACTGCATACAGCTGGGGTGTCTACAGCCAGGCAGCATATGACAAATATTTTGAGACCCTTTATCCTCTTGGTGAGGTACCTTTGAGGTCTTTCTAACTGCTGCAGGTGTCGGGTAAGGTACATCCCAAATGAGGCATTGTACTAGATTATGGGTCTGATAAGAGAACAGTATAGGGGCACAATGACCTCTGTTGACGTAGATGTGAATCCTTTCATGATACGTTGTCCAGTATAGACAGTCTTCCTAGCCAAGTTGGCAATGTTAGTATCACATGACAGGTTACTGTCCACTTGTGTCCCTAGGTCCTTGATTACTCCTTCCATACATAATGGATTACCACCTATGTGGTAATTTGTGAGTACCTTGTTTGGTATTTGGTGATACATTCATACTGTCCAGTGTCTTCAGGACGGCTGAGTGGGGTTCCTGTGAGTGAGAGTGTGGTCTGTAGCATGCTACAGACTGTACAGCAGTTTTGCCTATGGTTAGTTGCACATGGGTGGTCTCCGATGCTTCGTGCAATGTCAGATGTTCTTCATCTCACATTGCTGCAGTCCTTACACTTGGGTAGTCCGCTGTCCTCGGTCGGCCCGAATATCAAAGTATAAGGCTGACGTCTGGGCATTTGACTGACATCAGAACGCCAGGGTACAAATGCATGACCGACGCCATATCTCAGTCTTTTGCCGCATGGTCCGATGCAGAAGCAGCGTTGCAAGTGCCTTCGGCGTGAAATTTTTCAATGGAGTTTCAGACCTAGTCAAAGTTGGCTTACCGCTGGAATATTTTAGTTTTTCTTGCCTCAGTGGTTTACCGGATGTCAGAAAAAGTGAATAACTGTATTTCTTGTGGGAAACAGATACCGCATAGAGATTATCATACTTTGTGTATTCCTTGTTTAGGGCCTGAGCACGACGTTGTTGGGTGTCGCTCTTGTGCTAGATTCAATAAGCGCACTATTAAGAGAAGGTTAGATTGTGCCAGGTTAGTCTTCGGGAAGCGGTGCAATTATAAAATGCCGTCGGATGCTCCGACGCCCACTTCTTCGAAGAAGCGCAAGGACAAAGCAGCTAAGCCTAGGCTAGAAGAGCCGTCCGTACCGGACGCCGGTTCTTTAGAGGTGTCGGTGGTTCCGCCGGAGGTTTCTCTGGAGTCCCAGGGAGAGACTTTGTTATTGCAGGATGTGGCCTCTCAGGAGGCAGGTCAGGCTGAAGGGTTTCTCAGGTTACTGTACTCCCCTCCCTTCCTAGGGTGGTTAGGCCCTCTCCTTCTGTTTCCAAGGCTTCTCCCAGAGGCAGGCCAGGTGTAGCTTCAGTTGGTGTCACCCCTAGTTCTTCAGGATCTGTGCCCAAGAAGCATATGCTTAAAATGGCAGAAGATTTGATTACTTTGATTAGAGGTTTGCCCCTCCTGATAAGAGACCTAGGGTGGAACCTGAGCTGGGAGTTTTGAGCAGGCTTGGATGTATCAGAGTCTTGGCTGAAGACTTGCAGGAGTATTCTCCTTATTCTGATTCTGATGTGGATGATTCTACTCCTTCTGCTTCTCCTCCTGAGGATTTTTCTTTCGAGACTCTTCATTCCATGAGGGAGGCATTTTAAATTAGGAAGGTCAGGACTTCTCTGATTCAGGAAAAGGCTTAGGGAATTTTTGTTTTTACCCCAGCATAGGCGCTGGCTATACACCTCCTGTTCTGGATGTTGTGGAAGATGTGTTTTGCAAGAGGCTTCTCTTAATCCTGATTCTTTTGCCTCCCTGCTACTGTTAAACCCGGATGGGTATTACAGGGTGCCTGAAGCTCATACGTATCTTTTTAAGGGTCCTAGGGCAGACCCAGCCTAAGTTAAGGCTTCTGTTGTCAAAAATCCGTTCCTCCAGATAAAGAGGCCAGGGCTTTGGATAGATGGGGAAAGAAAGTTTATACTTCTTCCACCCTAGCTATGAGGGCTTTGAATTGCCAGTTTCACATGTTGAAATACCAAAACTATCTTCTCAATTGAAGTCTAAGGTAGATGCTCTGGAAGGTATTGAGTGTAAAGAGTTACAAGATTTACATGTTTCTGAACAGGTGGGTAAGCATTCTTTGCAATGTGGTTTTGATGCTGTACAGGCCTCGCCTAGGGTGGCTGCCACTGGGTCAGTTCTTCGCAGGCACGCCTGGCTGAGGATCAGAATTTATCTGACCGTGTTAAGACAAGGATTTTGGATGCTCCTTTACAATCTGATGTGTTGTTTGGTTCTCCTGTTGAGGCAGTCTTAAAGAAAATGGAAGACAAGGCTAAGTCTATGCAGACTGTTAAAGATTTTTGCAGGTTCAGCCTCCAGTTTAGTAGAAATTACCTACCAAGGGGTGGACGTATCCTTCTTATGATTCCCAGTCTAGGGGTAGATCTAGACGGGTAGGGGCAGAGCTCAGGGCTCTTTCAGGCCTAGAACAGGGAGTTCACCTGCACAGTCTTTGGGTGAGGGCAGGGCCAGTCCTTCGTAAACAGACCCAATGACCAGACCTTCTCGTCTGGCAGCACCTTTGGGAGGAAGGTTGGCACTCTTCAAGGAAAATTGGAGTTTAATTACCCAAGACAGATGGGTATTGGATATCATACACCACGGTTACAGGTTTTATTTCCATACCTTGCCTCCTTTCAAAGGCATGCCAGACGTTCCTCCTCAACAAAGAATAGAGGCTCACAAACAAATTTCTCTGTTACTTCAAATAGGGGCCATACAGCCGGCCAGAAGTGGGCCTAGGATTTTATTCTCGCCTGTTCCTAGTACCAAAGAAAGGGAACACGTGGAGACCAATTTTGGATTTATCTATCCTCAACACTTATCTGGACATTCCCAAGTTCAAAATGTTGACGTTACAACAGCTTTTACCTCTGCTGGGCAAAGATCATTGGATGGTAACTTTGGATCTCAAGGAGGCTTACCTTCATGTTCCTATCAGACTGAGTTGCAGGAAGTATCTGCGTTTGGCTGGGACTTTCATTATCAGTTCTCTGCATTGCCCTTTGGCTTATCTACTGCCAGAGTGTTCACGAAAGTTCTGGCTCCAGTGATAGCTTTCCTCAGGCTAAAAGGAATACAGATCTATCCTTATTTGGACGATTGCCTGATTCTGGCTCAAGGGACGAGCTTCTTCATCATTTGGAATATGTGTGATAGCAGTGCTAAGATGCCTGGGGTATTCTGTGAACTAAATAAAGTCCAGTCTAGTACCCTCTCAGGACATGTTCTTTCTGGGTGTAAGACTGAATACAGCATCCCAGATGGCCTTTTGACCCCGGACAAACAAAAGAATCTTTCCCTTTACTTTCCATCAATTGTCTCATCAGTCCAGGCTGACTGCAAGGGCAGTCCTTCAAGCCTTGGGGTTCATGGCATCTTGTATTCTGGTGCTTCCCAATGCCAAACTGCATATGAGGAAGCTGCAATGGTATCTCAAAATGTATGGACACAGCACTGCCAGGATCTGGACACTGTCATTCAAATAATACCTTGCATTCAAAAGGAATTGTTGTGGTGGGCTTAGGAATGTCACCTAAACAAGGGACTCTCTGTGACCCGCCAGAGGCAGTCAGATTCTAACGACAGATGCCTCAGACAAAGCTTGGGGAGCTCATCTGAATGGAAAGTGGATACAAGACAAGTGGCCTGCCAGACTACAACATCTACATATCAACTTGAAGGAGATGTTAGCAGTCCAGTTTGCATTAATAGCTTTCAAGGATTTACTTCTTCCAGGGCAGGTGTTGATTCTAACAGACAACACAACTGTCATGTGGTACATCAACAAGCAAGGGGAACACATTCTTATCCTCTATGCAGGCAAGCAATGATTTTGTGGGAGACTGCTCAGTTTACAGCTAAATCTTCAGGCAAGGTTTCTGCCGAGCACAGAACTCCTTAGCAGATGTGTTGAGCAGACAATTATGGATCCCCACGAGTGGAAATTGGATCCTCATGTATTTCAGAAATTGACAGTGTCCTGGGGAACTCCAGACATAGATCTGTTCGCTTCTCCACTAAACCACCAGCTGCCAAAGTTTTGCACGAAGGTTTCATCCCACAGCTTGGAAAGTGGATGCTCTTTCTTTCAATTGGAGCAATCTTCATGTGTATGCCTTTCCACCTCTGCCTCTCCTCCCAAAGGTACTACTAAAGGCCAGACAGGACAAGCCAAGGATGATTTTGATAGCTCCAGATTGGCCTCGACAGCATTGGTACCCATTACTGAGAAGTCTGGTGCGGGAGCCTCCATGGCCTTTGCCTTGATTCCACACCTGTTGTCTCAGGAGGACAGTCATTTGCTCAATGTCAAGCTTCACTCTCTTCACCTAACAGCCTGGCATATTCTGTTTTGAACCATAGTGGGTCTCAACTTCCACAGCAAGTTTTGAATGTTATTTTGGAAGCTAGAAGGCCTAGTACAAGGAAAGTGTACGCAGATAAATGGAAGAGATTTTTATTTTGGAGTGCAGCAAAGGATTTTGATGTTTCTGAGCCTAATTTAAGTGTGGCTCTTCAATATCACTGAGTTACTGGACAAAGGTTTGTCATTCTCTTCTATTAAGGTTCATGCTGCAGCAATTTCGGCTCACTATGATTGTAACCCACCATTGTTTTCTCATCCTTTGTTCAAGCAATTTCTTAGAGGGGCAAAGAATATAAGACCCCCACGTAGAGCTCCTACTCCTGCTTGGGATCTCAATTTTGTGTTGAAGAAACTCACTCTACAACCCTTTGAGCCTGCAGCTACCTGAGTTGAAATATTTATCATGGAAGACTGCTTTTTTGTTAGCCATTACCTCTGCAAGAAGGGTTTCTGAATTGCAGGCCCTTATGGCAGTTGAGCCTTTCTTAATTTTTCATAAGGATAGGGTATCTTTACGTACTAATCCTTCCTTTATGCCTAAAGTGGTTTCTAGTGTGGCTTTAAACCAAACTATTCATTTGCCTACTTTTTATACAAATCCCAAAATAAAGGGAAAAGATTTTGCACACTTTAGATGTACACAGGCAGTTGCGATATTATTTGGACAGAACTAAAGGGTTCAGGCAGTCTCAGCAGTTATTTGTTTCTTTTGCTTTGAGTTCTCAGGGCAAGCCTGTGTCAAAACAAACTATTTCTAAGTGGATTGGGTTTGCATATTCTGTTATTCCCATCATGGCAAGGAGATTCCAGCTGGGATTAGGCCTCATTCCACTAGGGCTACTGCCACTCACAGCTTTTAAGGGGTGGCAACTAAGGATATTTTGGAGGCAGCTACTTGGAGTTCAGTGCATACCTTCTCTAGGCATTATCACCTTCCACTTTACTCTAAATCTAGGGCTGGTTTGCCACTGCTATTTTGAGGGCATTTTGGCAGCTCCTGCTTCTTTATAGTTTTGCCATCCTCCCTTACCTCTGCTTTGGGATGCTACCCAAGTGTAAGGACTGCGGCAATGTGAGATGAAGAACATAGTACAGTTTTGTACCTACCATAAATGTAGATGTTCAAGATCCACATTGCTGCAGTCCAATTTACCCTCCCTCCTTCCCTCTGTGGTTAGAGGCGGTTGTGTGGGTTGGGTTGTCAATATGGTGTATATATTGTATATATTGTACATATTATTAGTGCAAGGTGGTTGGTTGGTTGTTTGCTGTCTTTGGTTTTGACCTTTCTTTTAGGGTCTTCTGACATCTGGGGCAAGAAAGACTGAGGATATGACGTTGGTCATGCATTTGTACCCTGACGTCTGATGTCAGTCAAATGCCTTGACCGACGTCAGCCTTATACTTTGATATTCGGGCCGACCGAGGACAGCGGACTACCCAAGTGTAAGGACTGCAGCAATGTGGATCTTCGAACATCTACATTTATGGTAGGTACAAAACTGTACTTTACCTGGATGTGTGGGTGTCTGTGCTGAATATGGATACTCTGCTTTATGTTTTGGTCCAGGTTTTGGGGCCATAATGCATGATATGAGGTATAACCTGGTAGTGCCGGTGTGCTGTCAGGAGCCTTGCTGCAGGTTTCTGTCACTGCACGGACATCGATGTTCTCCATATTGGGGAGGGCCTCGGGAGCATGCATGTTGAGGTTTGCACATCTGGCATTGGGCAGCATTACCCTTATGTTTCTTTCCACTTATGTTTTCTAGGGAGGTGGGTTAGTCTTTCATCCTTGCACAAAGGCTCTATGGAGGTGGCAAGAGCCTTATCCAATATCCAGACGCCCAGGGGTAACAGGTGCAAGCCATCCCTGGCACATCAGTGTGGCTTGTCAAACTTGACATCCCAAGCAGACAGACATTGGATCCCCTTGGAATGACACCATTAATTGTGCCACTTGTTAAAGCTGATCATTCTGTGTTTGTACTGTGGCATCATTCTTGGTGAGGGTAGGATGCTGCACACGGTCAGTGTCATACCAGCCTGGACTACATAATCGGAGAGCTCATCTATGTCTCTTTTCATGTAGTCTGTGGAGGTACATCTCAAGTCATTCACACCAGCATGGACAATGACTGCATCATATTTCTACTTGCTTTGGGGTGACCTGCATACTTGTGTTATGTGGTGTATTGTAGCAGCCTACAGGCAGCTTACTGTACCCTTTCCCTTGTTCAGTCTGGTGAGCGGAACAGCAGTGTGTCTGACTATGGAGTCACCTATTACAACTGTATCAGGCATGTTGTTTCTCCTTCTGACCTGTGACTGTTTGGCACACCAGCTTTGTGTACTATGTGTTGCATGTGCTATGTTTGGAGGTAGTGGTTGCTTGGGTGTCTGCTTTGGAGGCCTCTGTTGATGTGGTGTGTTTGTAATTAGGGCCTCCAGGAATGTTTTTCTGTGTTTATGTCTTTGGTTTGCAGTTGTGATAGGTCTATGTGAGACTGGGTTTGTGGTGTGTGTGGTTACCTTCTCCTCCTGTCTAATTTTGACAGTACTGAGTTGAGACAGCTCAGCCTCCGGTTTGGATAAATGGTTGCATCTCTCACATATATTTGTATTTCTTGGGGGGAGGTGAGGGTTGTCTGTGTACATGGGGCAGGTGTAACATTTCCTCAAGATTCACAGATTCAACTTGTTGTAGCTGGCCTTAGTGGATTGTATGAGTGGACATATTTTATTGCCATACTACTGATCAGTGATTACTTCCCTTTTTATGTTTGCACTATCATGTAGTAGCTTCCTCATTCTCTTGCATGGTTTGGTAATGGCTGGAGTCCACCATGCCAGATGCCTGCGTGTATGGCATTGTGTCTTGGTTTTATTTGGGATTGCATAATCCATGCATTCCTGGCAGTGTTCATGGAATGCCTGTATAACAGGTTCTGAGGTGTGGCCCATATTTTGCACCTGCACAGGGCCTTTAATGGATTCCACATCAGTTTGGAGGAGTGCAACTTTTGCTTTACACATGTTTTTCACTGTTTTTTTCTGGCCAGGGACTCTGGTCAGGATGTATATATCCGGTGTGATTACTCTATGGTCTGGTCTTACCAGTGAGGGATACACTTCTCATCTTGCCATCCAGTACCCATGTTGCTGATTATCACATCCAGAATGCTTACCCCTCTTGTGGGAGTGGTACGTTGTTCCTGGGCATTTTGGTTTATGGATTCTAGGCACTTTTGTCCTACAGTGTTGGAGCTAGAATAATGCTCCCAGTCTATGTTTGGGTATTTTCAGTCACCCAATATAATGTGGTTTGGAGGGCTTGATATATTCATGTATTCCAACATAGGCCAAGTGCAGTTCCTGGTGTTAGGACGGTAGTCTGTAGCAGGCTATAAACTGGGAGGCAGTTTTAGCCACTGTTACTTGACCATGGCTAGTCCATGCTGCTTCTGTTGTGGTACCAACATGGGGGTGTGGTTATCCTTGACCCTCCTTTTGTAGCTTGTTCCATGTTTTGAGGCTGTACAGCACAGTATGAGGTGTAACCTGGTAGTGTTCAGGTGCTGTTGTGAGCCTTGACCCAGTTTTCTGTTACAGGACAGATATCAACATTCTCCATACTGGGGGACTTAAGACTGCATGCATCTTGCTGTTTAGACTTCTGGCATTGGGTAGCATTACATCTAGGTTCTTATCCCTTGTGATACCTATGGAGGTGGGTTTGTGTTTTGAGCCTTACCTATTCAAGGCACGCTGTGGGTAACAACAGCCTTTGCCAGTATCCATAAGGCCTGGACTGATAGGTGCACGCCACCCTTAGCAGGTGGAGCATCATGTCATGCTCAGCATGTCATCCCAGGCTGGCACACATTGGATCCCCTTTGACTAACTGCAATACTTCAGCCAATTATTGCAATTGATCATCTCATCGTCATATTGTGGCATCATGCTTGGTGAGGGTAGGATGTTAGTCAGGATCATCAAGTTTGCATATACTACATGGTGTTACATTGCTTAACACATGGCATTCATGCCTCAGGTGGTGCTGCAGGGCTGCCTCTGTCGGATGCACATACTACACTCCCTGTACATGTTTGAGAGCAGGTTATGTCATTTAGGCATCCCTGTTATTATATGAGTGAGTCAGAGGGTATCATTCCCAGGGTTCCTACTGAGCCAGTGTATGTGCTATGCATTGCCTCTTTGCCAAGGCCAGGGCATACTGGGCACTCCTCCTTCTGCCTACTGGGGCAGGCTGAGGTTGTTCCTCCTCCGAGTCACGCTCTGCCTGTGATGGCCTTGGCAATGGTGGGGGCTGTCTGCTGGTCCTGCTGCAGCTGTTTTCACAAGATCATATTATGTAGCATAGCACATACCATGACAATTTGGGTACATGTAGTTGGTGATTACTGCAAGTCTCCACCAGATGTGTCCAGACACCGGAACCGTGACTTGAGCAGCCCACACACACGCTCTATTACATTACGTGTTTGTGCCTCATTATGGCGTTCCTGTTCAGGTGTGTGTGCGTTTCTGATGGGTGTCATCAGCCACGGCTCCAGTGCATAACCTGCATCCCCCACTAGGTGTCCATGTGGGATGTCCCCATTGGCAAATGTCTGGTACAGCTGCGTCAAATGCCAGATGTGGGAATCATGGTAGCTCCCAGGGCAGCCAGCACACATTCATTATTATGCCCTGGGCATCACACACGACCTGGCAGTTGATGGAGGGGAAGCCCTTGCGGTTAATGTAGGCCCTACCCCGCTCACCGGCTGGTGCTTTGATGCGTATATGCGTGCAGTCTGTTGCACCCACTACCTCAGGGTGTTCCGCTATTTGCTGGAAGAGACGCATATTACTGGCCAATACCTCCCTGACATTGGGGAAATATACATGATCACCGACATGTGCTGACATGGCATCCAGGAACTGGTGCAGTACCCTGGAGGCTGATGCCTGTGATATCCCCATCATATCACCAGTTAGTCTCTGGAAGGTACCTGTTGCTAGTATTCTTAGGCCAACACATACCTTGGTTTCCACTAGGATGGGTTCCCTTCTGTTGGTTCTGTGTGTGAGGCGTGGCCTGCACAGCTCGACAATTTGCTGCAGGAGGTCTCTGTCCACTCTATAGCGCTCCACTATCACCAGCTCATGTAACCCGTGGTAGATGACCCTGGGCCTGTATACTCTTCTCCGTCTCACTTCTGCACCAGTCCACCTTTATGATTGTCTAGCCTTCTGGAGAGAAACATCCTGCACCGCTGTTTGCAGAGTTTTAAGTGCTTGGCTGGGTTACTATTCTGCCTGTGTAATTGCCTGCTTCCAATTGTTTTCATCTGCTAGCTCCAGCAGTATTCCCTGCTAGCTTCCTACTAATTCTGTTGCTTCCTTTCCTTTCTGTTTCCTCAGGGGAGCAACTCACATACCAGCAGAAACACGCTCACAGTGGCTTACAGCTGCACACATGCTTACAGGTTTAGAATCTTGTTATTCGGGTTAAACGCATGCATACCAGTGCAAACAGTCTTACCAACAGGCTCCACATGCTCAGTCTGCCTTACACGCACGCACTGCCCTACTGCACCTCATGGCGCGCACACGTGCGCATGCACGCCAAGCAAGAAACTTTGGTGTAAGCAACAGTGTACACCTTCCAGTTCTTGACTTTCCCATGCTTATCTTGTGGCACTCCTCTTTCCATGATATGTGTCTGACATCTGTCATGTAACACTGACCTCCAATGAACTGCATTTTTGCCATTCCCCTGTGATGTCACCTATCTCCTACTCTGTTCCTCCCCCTTATGTAACTCCTACACTACTCAGAATGTGCTCATTTGCTATGTGACAGTGGAATTCAGTATCCTAACACTCATTTACATCAGATTGCCTACTAATGCTTTGTTACATGTCTTAGACTCAGCTTCCCCCCTTAGCAACCACTAAACGGTGGCCATGTTGTTTTTGGTCTGCTGGTCCCTGCATTGTAAATCCATGTATTGCATAAAACCTACATTTGTGGGTTTATAACCTTCATTTTTATGTTTTATTTAGCACAGCCATGCTGGGGCTGCTGCTTTTAAACATCCGAAAAAAAAATTATTTCTCATTTTGCATCGGTACCTTGCCAATGGCCACACATTTGGCCATTGGAATGCTGCCTGACACATATGCACCCTTTATTTGGAGCTGACATGGCTCCATTGTTTTGCAGAAAGCGTGCTCAGTTGTCAACTGAGTACATTTCTGCAGCAAAAACAGCTCTTACACGGGCTGCTTTGGGCTTCCTGGATTGCTAATCTACCTTATTTGCATGCCTTTCGGCTGCAAGTGAGGTAATTACCATATCCACGCGCTGCCCGTGGAAGAGACATTTTAGCTGGTCTCTTACACGGAATTTCGGGCTGTTCCTGGATCACGAGGGCTGCATGAAGTCTTACACTACTCTTAGACTCCGTGCAAGCCTTCGTGAATCCTGCCCATAGTCTAATATGCCACAAAGCAGCATTTTCTTTCTTTGTAATAGAAATGGTGGCCAAAGATATGAGGAGGTTTGTGGGAACTACATATAAAACAGGGAACTTTATTGGCAAATAATGTTGGAAGCCAGTAGGTTTCTGTGTATAAAAATTTGTCCCTAGCTCCTGTCTTAAAAGTTAGGGCTGCCAAACTTTGAATTATAATAATTCAAATGTTCGCTAGAGGGAGAACTGGCTGTTGCTTTAACAACTTCATTATTCATGCACAATTTTATAATGTCTTATGGAACTTTTAAAAGGTTTTTAATAAATTATTTTAATAAAGTATTTAATTTTAATAGAATATATTTAAATGTTTTAATATTTAAATATATTTATTTACACAATATTAGATAGATAATATATTTTATATACATTCGGTTTGTGTTGTTGAAATTTGCATAACTGAATGTAATTTTTTATTGGTTGATAGTTAAATGAGTATGATATTTAAACAGGTTAGAATTCTAGGTGTTGTTTTATCTGATGAAGTCATTCAAGGACGAAAACGTATTTACAAGTGTAACGTTTATGTGGTTCTTTATACTTCGAGCTGCTGAAAAAGTCATTTCTGAGTATTGGTTTCCTTCCTGAGTGCCTACTTTGTGGTTTTTGGTTCTATTTTGGGCACTTTGCATTTTTTTGGAAGTTATTGTTGGTTTCAACGTTATGGAAGGAACTCCAACACCCAGCAACGCCATATAAGGAGGCGGCGATATCAGTGCGGTCAGCGCTTTGATTGGACAGTTATTCCAGCTGATCGAAGTACTTACGCCTGTTTGCCATTCGATGGTTAAGGTATATTCTTCCTGTTCATTGCCTCTTAACCGAAAAGGACGTGGTTTTAGACCTCAAGAAAGTATTCGGAATGCTGGAATAGAAGCGAGCAGTGGCGGAACATCTCAAGGCATGAGCAGTAATGACTGTAATGGTTTTCCAAAGCTTTTACTTAGTGGAAATAATACATTTTCTTATCCTGGACAGAATATTAATAATATATTGGCAACAATGAACAAAGACAATTCCAAGGCTGTTTTAGCTTCTCGGCAAGACAAGGGACTGGATTTACAAAGTTTTTGTCACACAAGTATGTATTTAATGAGAACACATACATGCTAATTTTAATAGTGTGAATGACAATAATACATATAATAATAGTATTTACAAACTTGAGTATTTATTATTTAAATATAACACGTTGAATTGGACAATATTTATTTGAAGGAATGTATTAAGCTAGGAATTGTCCTGAAGGGACTTAGAGTATGGAAATTCCCTAATGAGATAGTTGAAAGCTCTGAATGCTACAATAAATTGTTAAAAGTGTTTGATCATTGTGGGGTTGATAGAATGTTTATTAGGAAAATAAAAAAAAAACATTGAAACTCTTATGAGAGAAATTGAAACTGTCAACCAATGTATTCTGAATGACTTATTGCATGCAGTGGACAAGGAGAAGGAGAAATATGATTATATGCTGGAAAGAGTGGACAAAAAATGTAATGATATTTTTAAAAGGAAAAATAAAAAAATAGAAAGGGACACTTGAGTATAAGGAACATAGAGCTTATCATAAACCTAAGGAACATACCCAGCCCCGACAGGGTAAACAGAGAAGCTTAAATACACCACATACTTTTTCATATTCTGAGAATGTGATGACTAGTGATGAATATTCAGGACAAAGCTACAACAATAATTATAATGACCCTTTAGAATACCCCCCCTCTCCGGAGATCAGCGAGATTAATGAACAACACACCAGTCAATTACAATTACCCCAGATGGAGAGGGGGGTACGGGTGGGGACCGGAAGACAATAAACAATAATTTGATTCCCAGTGAGACCATCCAAAATGAAGGGGCTCTTTTTAGTTATAAGGGCTATACTATATATAATTACAGTGTAGTGGACATTCAGCAGGTACATTTTGGACTTTTTTTCTAAGGGCTTCAAGTTTATACCTAGAAGGAAGGCTGAGATAAATAAGGTAATAATAGATCTCAAATTATTTATCAGGAAGAAAAACTTGGAGCTTCTATTAAGAACAGTGTAGCCCCATATCTCATAACAATCTTCTAAATAGGAAAAGCAATTACAATCTTTGCATCCCCAGTTGAAGAATTTTGAGAATTTGTTGGAATTAGAATTAAGGAAAGTTATTGAGAATAAAGTAACTCCTAACATTTCTTATCAGGAAAGAGTTCTCTTGGAAGAAATTAGAAATAATCACAATCTAAGTGTTATGGCACCAGACAATTGAGGGGTCTGTTTTGGATACTGCAATATATGAGTCTAAAGTTATGAACATATTGGAAGACAGTAACAAATACTCTAGAGTGTCGCAAAAAAATTAATATTTCTTATAAAAAAAATTTTCTAACACTCAATGAGTTATTATTGGAAGGATCGATAGATTTGAAATTATTCCACTTTTTGCACAATGAAAGACCAACGGTACCTACTATATTTGGCAAACCTAAAGTGCATAAAGATCTGGTAGATCGACCCTTTAGACTCATAGTGGTGGCAGAAGATTCCGCTACAGTTCCCCTGGCTCGATTCTTAGATGTAAAATTAAAGTCTTTCTCTGTGGGATGTAACAACACTTTAAAGGATTCTTGGGATTTACTTAGTCGAATCAAACCTGATATCGATGATGAAAGGATAATTTTATTACTATTAATATCATTGATCTTTTTCTTCAATTCCACATGATGGGACTGGCTTGGTTAGAAGAAGCCATGGTTGACTCGGCAATTTTAAGTCATACTGATTTTCGATTATGTCTGAGTTTGATGGACCTTGTCCTTACTAATAATTCTGTACATTATGAGGGGGAGTTTTTTCAGCAAATTCAAAGAGTAGGAGTAACGATGTACCACATAATAACATCGTCCTCTCAGTATGGGAACAAAAATATATTTTTAATTTGAAATATAATAAATGCTGGAAACTCTATAAACGATATTTGGATGACATCTGTTTGGTCTGGGAAGATACAGAAGATATGTTTTATGAGTTTTATGAATATATTCCAATACTATAGCCTTTTTAAGATTTACTTACAATGTACAGTATGATAAGATGAACTACTTAGATATTACTATACATAAAAATAATGGTAAATTTAAATCTACAGAATATAGGAAAGATACCTATGCAAATCCATACCTTTTTTTCACCAGCTTACATCCTTTTAGTCAAAAATGTAGTTTGGTCAAAGTTCAGTTTGTCAGGGGGAGTCGGATGTCCTCCAATGAAATGGATTTTTTGACTGAATGTCAGTTTTTAGAACAAATGTTTTTACAGAGAGGATACCCATTAGATTTATTAGAACAAGTGAAAGATGAAGTAACTCTAGGTAGATTGGATAGGTTTGCTCCTATACTAGGACAAGAAACTAGTGAGATGAGCAGGCCTAACACTATGAATGATACAAACAATATGTTTGAACAGGCGTTTGTTACTAATTATAGTGGGGATGCTGGTGTTATCATGAAAACGGTAGAAGTATGGGGGAGGTTTTCTGCTACTTCTGATTTGGATATCTTTGATACCCCTTTCAAATGTATTTTTAAAAAAAGGTTCTCACATTAAGAATATTATTGAAAGGGGTAGAAATGTGGTACATCCATTTGGACATAGAAAGAAAGGCACTTGCAAATGTGGTCATTGCTAACAATGCCCCTATGTTTATAATGGTGATAATGTGGAATTAACAGCTAGAAACAGAGTTTTGAAGAGTAAGGAATATGTCACATGTGATAGTAGTGGAGTTATTTACTTGGTGTTATGCAAGGCATGTCATGGATTCTATGTGGGTAAAACAGAGAGAAAGCTCCGCAGATGAATATATGAACATCTGTATGAAGTAAAAAACAAAAATAATGCTAATGCCCTTTATAGGCATAGTCTAATATGCCACAAGGCAGCATTTTCTTTCTTTGTAATAGAAATGGTGGCCAACGATATAAGAGGAGGTTTGTGGGTACTACATATAGAAAACAGGGAACTTTACTGGCAAATAATGTTGGAAGCCAATAGGTTTCCTGGTATGAATGGAAATGTGTCCCTAGCTCCTGTCTTAAAAATTAGGGCTGCCATGCTTTGAATTGTAATAATTTGAATGCCCTCTAGAGGGAAAACTGGCTATTGCTTTAACAGCTTCATTATTCATGCACAATTTTATGTCTTATGGAACTTTTAAAAGGTTTTAATAAATTATTTTAATAAATTATTTCATTTTAATAGAATATATTTAAATATTTTAATTAAATATATTTATTTACACAATGTTAGATAATATATTTTATATACATTCATTTTGTGTTGAAATTTGCATAATCAAGTGTAATTTGTCTATGGGTTGATAGTTAAATCAGTATGATATTTAAACAGGTTAGAATTCCAGGTGTTATTTTATCTGATGAAATCAGTGAAGGACGAAAATGTATTTACAAGTGTAACGTTTATGTTGTTCTTTATACTTCGAGCTGCTGTATAAATCATTTCTGAGTATTGGTTTCCTTCCTAAGTGCCTTCTTTGTGGTTTTTGGTTGTATTTTGGGCACTTTGCGTTTTTTGTGGAACTTAAAAAAAAAAGACTGAAAATGAATGAATATCAAATATTGCAGGGGCAAGTATGGGGGGGGGCCTTCACAGCCCAAACTATGCACACCAACTCCAAAATCCCCTTACCTGGGGAAAAAAGGCATTTTCTGAGAAATGGCCCTCTCAGATTTGATATATGCAAGTTCATATTTTGACCATTCATTCTCTGTTTTTTGTGACTTGCTGTGGTCACCTCAAGAACTTCTTACTCTGAGGATGATGGCTAAGAAGAAGTGAATCCAGGGCAAAGATTGCAGGAGAGTTCTTCATTTTATTTTGTACAAGAGCTGGAGGGGAGGGGGAGAGTAGAAGGAAGGGCATTGGACAAGGCCTCCTTCTACCAAGTCAGACATTTTGGATGCTCCCTTGGCATTTGCAAGCTCTCCCTCAGCTAAGGGATTGATCATACTTCCATCACTGGCTGTTGACTAAAATGATAGAATTGCTTCCTTAACAGTCCCTTTAAGGATGGTATCCTTGGATTTTAAAGCTGCATTTTATGTTTTGGGTTATATGGCCAGCTGCTTAGGCCAGTGAATCTCTGTTGATTTGCCTGAGGTTACATTTCGGAACATTTTTATCACATCTCAAGTATTTGTTTCACCAGCATTACTAGATGAAGCTCTTTGGCCCTATCACAATCAAAGGACCTATGATCTCTCCCATTTCGGTATGTCTTCATTATTTCTTTAGTGCCTGGTTCAATGTAATAGAAAGGGAATATGCTCTCTAGGAGTGCAATGTGATGTAGGTGCAGGGCTCTGAACAAGCTTGTACACCAGCTACATCTTTGGTGTACACTCCCCTCCATGTTGGAGGCCCTGTCTCAGCCTCCCATTTTTGTGCCTGCTTCTGATGTCTAAGTTACATGTGAAATAAGTTCAGGCTGACCCCACCTATTACTGTTTTGATGAGAGTTCACCCTTTTATTTTCCCTTTTGTTCTTTTTGGCTTAAGAGCCAGAGTGGTCTGAGGATCTTATATCAGAGCTGGGTAAGTGTAATAATACTTATTCTACTGATAGTGTCCCATTTAGTAGACCGCATGTTTTTTGGGGGAAAACTCTTAAGCTAATGAGGTCCTTTATGGGTTGGCCTACAGCTGTTCTTCCTTCTTAAAAGAGAACAAAGGAGGGCCTTAGGGAAGTGGTTGAGGAACCTTAGGTCATCCCTGTACTGGAATCTGTTCTGATAGAAGTCAAAATTGTAACCTGAAACCATTCTTATTCAAGTCCTTCATATCCCAAGAAGACAGATACCCTTTATAAATTGTGAAATAAAGAGGCATGTTCTGCATGCATCCAAAAATAGTGTCTTATGAAATCTTTTTAGGCTAGTACAAGTCTCAGCAACTGTATGTATTTTACAAGCAGATAGAATCAAAACATTGGACATGTTGGAGCAAGAAGGTTTTTATTTATGGTTATTATGAGCTTTAAAACCCTTATCTGTCTCTTTTCCAGTTCTGCCTTGATAAGCATATTCTGGAGAATGTGTTGGAGCTTACTGATTCTGGAGTCAAGGGGTCTTTTATTAAGATTGCTGAGGCTTCCTTACTCCAGCTTCATGAAGTCTGCTGTAATTGTTGCTAGTATGACGCTAAGGCCAGGAGAGTAGTGTATGTTTTGTGTTCATTTTCACTATCATGTTTTTGGCTATCATCCTATATGTAGTAACTTTAGCAGATCAGATTAGATAGTCATTTCATTTCTTACGAGAAATTACGTTTGGACAAGTTTGTTGGGAGATTACAAATGTCCTGCAAAAAATGGTGTACCATGGGGTTAATAGATTCTGCAAGTTGCCTCTGTTATATCTGTTGAAGTGCAAGTGGAAGACACATGTGGATTCCCCTAGTATTGATAAGGGTATAGATTCTCCACCATCCTCCTAGACTACCTCATATTTGGAGACATTTTAGATAATGATGAGGTAGAAAGGAGGAACCTGACCTCCTTGTAATCTGCTGACCACATCCTGCAGGAGGTCTTCCCCTCAAACGTCTTCCTGGCTGGTCCTTCCACTCAAAACTGTGGTTCTACTGGTGTTGAAAACAACACAGCAGAACCCTTTTGATGTGGTTTGGTTTGTCTTTCGCTTTTTCCCAGTTTGGGGTCGCCACAGCGGAACTCCTGTCCGCTAATGGTTGGCAGCAGATATTTTATGGTGCCGAGTTGCCAGCTCGACTCCCAACCTTCAATGAAGGCACGCCCATTCACGCATGTCTTTCGGAATGCCAATTGACCGCGGGGAGGGCATGCAGACTCCACACAGAAGGCACTCCCCACACTCCAGCCGAGAATCAAATGGGAGAACCTCTTGCTGTGACGCAACAATGCTACCGCTGTACCTCTGCAGATTTCGAACCCTTTTGATGTGGTACTTGTACAAAAAAAGCCAGACAAGATCTTGCAACCTTCCAAAGATTGGTCTTGCTTGGCAGGTTCTCCTAATTGAATTAAAGTGTTAATTTTGTCACCCATAAAAGGCTTCAACTTTTCAGTGCACAGCTGAAATAAGGAGTTTCATGCAACCGAAAGATTTGGGAACTGTGCCTTGTCATCCTTCTCTTTTACTCTGCAGCTATAAGCTACTTGTAAGACTTTGTTTTTCCATTGAGAGCTGGTGGACAAAATAATCTGGCCACTGTAATGTGATAATTATTATATCATTCACTTTATATTGTTCTGGCTACAAGATACTGTATATCCTGTGTTTGTGACTGTCCAATTTCTTAAAAATCCATTAACTAAATATATACAAAAATCACCACTGTTGGGGTTTCCACATGTGAATGAAGTTTGAATTAATATCTCAGCTAGAAACCACCTCTTCCATTGTGAATCCCACCATTAACCCTTGCCTGTAATTGTGCAGATGATGCAACAAGAGCTGCAAGCTCCAGGTTAGCTGTTTGCAATCTTACCTGACTGCATATTATGGATTTCAACAAAGATTCCAAGGTGACCTTTCTAAATGCCCCTTTTGATAGGTCATTACTCTTTGGTCCAGCAGTTAAAGCAGGACTGGAGAAAATGGAACACGAGTTCAAGACCCTCACAATTACTGGATTGAAATCTGAGGCTGTCAAATGTCTGTTATCTTGAATATAGCAGAACCAGCATCACATTTGATTACCATGGCCAACAGCAGAAAAGTAATCAAGATTGAATAATCATTCTGTCCATGGCAGTTTCAGAAACAGTTACTAACTCCAAGACAGTCAGAGATGATGTTGTCCTTTGGCAAGAGGCAACAAACTAATCCCGTAGATCTTGCCTGACTCTCCCATTCTGGCAGCATGTGGGGAGGGGCTGCCTATCCTTTCACTTGTTCAAGTGGCTGGTCATCACACAATACAGTTGGGTCTGGGCAGTAATATTTAAAGGTTACAGATTTCCTTTCGGTACCTCAACCCAGCCTCACACTTCCTCCACACCAGCTGTCTCACCTCATCAAAAGGGAATGTAAATAGAATAGATGTTACACCTTTCAGATAAATAAGCCACCTAAGAGTTCATGTAGACCAGAATGCATATAGTTTTTACTCTAGGATCCAATGTTGTCTTTTTTTTGCCTGATTCAACTTTTGGGTTTCTGGATCTGACTCTAATAGGGTCTTGGCACCTTTGAACTTCTGAATCTAGGGCTATGACTTCTCCCCAACCTTTAATTCCCCCTCTCCCTCAGAATTCCTCCAGATCTAGTCACCTGTCTTGAATGGTCAAGTTTTCAAGGGCTCCACTCATCAGCAGTTTTCTCTCAAGTTAGATAAGTCGGTTGAATATTTTTTCTCTCTTACCATTTATATATATATATATATATATATATATATATATCTCTATATATGTATATATATATCTATATATATATATATCTATATATATATATATATATATATATATATATCTATATATATATATATATATATATGTATGTATGTATGTAAATATGTATATGTATATATATATGTATATATATATATATATATCTATGTAATTTTTTCTAATCATTTCTATCTGTTCTTTACGCATGCACACCAAAAATTCTTTGTCTAGCTTTACAAAATTTAGGATTATTTAGGATATTTTTAGTTTTAGTTAGATATTTTAAAGGTAATAATTATATAAATAAATATAGATAAACTGATATACCATTCCTAAAGTTATTGTTTCTAGAATATTTTTCCATTGTAGTTATGTATTATGATTTCTTTTGACCTTCTTTCCAAACATCTGATAAGAGCAATAAAATCTGCATGAGACCCACACTCTGTGTGTGTGCTGTTTCAGTGTGGCACACCTGGATATAGAGTGTGAAGCCTGCTCTTCCTTTGGGACCAGATTGTTGCAAGGATATCAGGATACGCTAGTACTCAAAGGCCACTTACCCACCTGACCTGGTGGTTCAAGTCAAGTACTATCTTATTCTCAAGCTAAATCTACTGATAAACAAAAGCAGAAGGATAAAGATGGAGACAAAGATCAAGAAAAACTTCAGAACCAAACTCCTGAAAAAAGGCCAGAGAAGGCCAGGAAACTGTCACCTGACCATATTGGTACCATTGAGTCTGGCACTGAAGATTTTTTTTATTGTGAAGTTTTCCATATCTGGATGCCTTTGCCTATATTTTTCTTCAAATATGTTTGGGGCTGCCTTTATTTTGTTGATTGCATAAATATTGCACCTTATCAAATCTCTATTTCCCATGTCCATATTTCTGTTTTATACCCTTCCAAAGTCTGTAAATTTTGTTCTTTAAAATTTTCGCCCTTCCTCAATTGCTTTTTTTTTCCAAATGGCACAAGGTTTCTTGGTTTATGTAGTGTTTTTCATGGATCTGTTGTATTAATGAACACACATTTTTATTTGAAACTTCTGACAGATTTTCTTGTGTAAGTATTTTTCTTTCCTCTTATTTCTCTCTTAATCTTTTCATATGTCTTTTGTCTGGAAATTCTGGGCTTCTTGCATAATAATAACAATACATAATTTCTTTCTTATTCTCAATAGTCCACTTTTTCATCTGTATGGCCTATCATTTGTGATTTTTGTGGACTGCTACTTCCTCCTACAACAGGGGTTCATCCTCACCCTAGTACTGGCCTAACTCTATTGTAAGAATATTTCCATATCTTGAGGATTCTACACTGTCATTTTTTCCAGTCCTGGTACCAGTGCGCCTACCAGGGTTGGGCACTTTTTTATCCTTGGACTTGTGCACCCAGTGGTTTTCTTTATTTTTTAACCTACTTCTGTCCATGATATATGCTATATAAAATACAGGGTTAAATTCAATAAAGCCTACACTAAGTGTACACTGTTCTGATTGAACAGACAACACAGATATAACTCACATCTTCTTCTTCCTAATTTTAGTTTTCCTACTGATGTTCTTGCAACTTTAAATATTTACAGGGATTCATAAAGGTTAGTACAAGGTGTCGACTACATGTACAACTAGTGTAATCGT
Source organism: Protopterus annectens (assembly GCF_019279795.1). Taxonomy (NCBI): domain Eukaryota; kingdom Metazoa; phylum Chordata; order Ceratodontiformes; family Protopteridae; genus Protopterus; species Protopterus annectens. The sequence goes on along the minus strand of NC_056739.1, from coordinate 1,024,531,917 downwards.
TCTGAGTGACTAGAAAGCACAAAAAATGTGATAAGAATTTTATTTAATACATATCATGTACGCATAGTGTAGGCTTTATTGAATCTGGTCCGCAGTCTATATATCAGTGTCGTCTTGGTGAGATTTTGTGAAAAACAGGGTCCACCTCATGAAGGTACTCACCAAGACATGAGGATGAATTCAAATCCAGCAATACTTCTCTCCGATTTTATCATCTCTTCTTTCGGACCCCATCTTGTCTCTTAATTTCTCCAAATCTTTTGGGTTTCTAATACCATGACGGGAATGGACCCCATTCCTAACTCAAAGTATGATTAAAGTTCATGAAATTAGTATTGCTTCAATCTTTGATGTTAGCCAGAAGTGTTCTTTGCAGCACCCACAATGTGCCCAGTAATGACTCCTCCTGCAATTCGTGTGGAGTTACATGTATTGGTAACATATCTAAATACAATTGTAGATTCTTTTTTATAAGACCCGTTGGTCCTACAACTACTGGAACTGTCTGGGTATCTTTCTTCCATATTGCTGTCATTTCTGCCTGTAAATCCTGATATTTTATAACTTTGTGTCTCTGTCTGTATTCAAGACACTGTAGTCATTGGGTGAAGCGATTTCAGTGATCAATGCTATTTTTGTCTTCTTTTCATGGGTGACTGTATTTTTGCATCTACCCTTTGAACTGTTGGTAATGGGTGATCCCATATGATGTAGACGTCAGCATTTTCTATGATGCTTTGTGGCTCAAGTTTCCAGTGTTTTTCAGCTACTTCAGTATTGTAATGTTTGCACAATCCCCAGTGTAGCAGTCTTGCCACATTGTTGAACCTTTCAGTATTCGGTCCTTGTACTATTAGTATGTCACAACCAGCAACAAGGTGAGCAGCTGTTTCCAGTTCTGTTTTACAGACCTACATTTGTCTGTTTCTTCCACATGTTCAGTGGACTTTGTAAACCAACTTATACATAGTCCACTATCTTGGGCCGCAAATATTAAACTTTCATCTTCTGGTTTCAATTTGCCTCTCCTTAACCATTCCTTTGTTCGATCCTGATCAACATGAGGTTGTTCCAGGAGTTTTCTATACTTGCAACTATATTTATGCATTTTCCACATCTCTTGCCTTCTCATCTGATCCTTCACCTTGTATCCTTTCTTTTGTTTTTGGCACATTCAGTTACTGACTGATTTTTATCTGCTTCTGGTTTGATTTCCATTAACTTTTGATGCTGATATGCTTCTGCTAGACTAAGTAGAGAAGTCATCTTAAATTTATTTTCCTCATGTCTAAAAACTTTCACTATGTTTGGGTCTTGTAAGGTCAGCAGATATGTATGCAGTCCTACGATTGCAGATCTGTACATGTAATCATTATTAGGAGGCCCATACCTTCTCTGGAATGGGGAATATATAATCTTGACATGCACTGATTTTTATAAATCATTTGATGACATTCCTGTCTAATCTGTCCAACACCTTTTGGGGCCAGTCAGTCACTCCAAAACTGTAATGCGTTAGAACTGGAAGAGCAGATTAGTTTGTAGCTTTACTTTGTTCTTAGATGTCAACCCTGTTTTCAGGATTAAATTAAGTCTTCTAAAATTTTCTTTACTGAATTTTATTTGCATTTGTTAATGTTTTATTGTTGATCCTTCATCAGTTCCCAAATATTTATACACTCCGTTGCTCAAATTCTTTTATATCACATTCCTGTCCCAAACTGATGTTTTCTTGGCACTGCAGCTTTCCTGATTTAAAGGTTGCTTTTGCACATTTATCAAGACCAAATGACATTTTTATATCATCTTAAAAGGTTTTGACTACTTGCAGTTGTGCTTTCAGTTCCTCACCTGATTAGCTATACAGTTTTAAATCATCTACAAAGAGAAGATGAGAAATCTTTACATTCTGTTGCTTTCTGGGAGTCAGATTATAGCCGTGGCCTAATTTGTTAAGCAGACCGCTTAATAAGGGCAAAGCAAAAGAGCAGTGGTGACAGAGAGTCACCCTAGAATATCCCTCTTTGGATTTTTATCCCTGGAGTTATAATCATTTTTCCTTTATCATGGCTTGTGTACATAGTGGTTTCTCACTGTTTCCTGGTCACTGTGATGCAGTTTATCATTGTAGGGTGTATCTTGTGCATTTTGAAGTACTCTTTTATCCATGAATGTGGGATACTGTTAAATGCTTTTGTGTACTCTCTCCATGCCATACTTAGAGTTCCCCACTGTTACTTTATTTAACAACAAATGATCCTTTGCTCCATGTGACTTTCTTTTATTACCCTTTTTTTCTATTACTATAATTGAGTTGTCTTCTAAATGATTATAAACTCTGTCGTTATCAATTCCATTGTATAGTTTATAGATTGTCGGAAGGCAAGTTATTGGTCTAGAATTTTTAGCATAGCTTGCAGGTTCACTCAAGTAAGAGCATTGCTTTTCCTGTTGTTAGCCATACAGGTGTTTATTTACAGATAGAACTGGGGACCATCTTTGCACAGTCCCCTTAGGACACCCTGAGAATAGCACCAACTTACCCCTTCAATGTTTTCTCCAGTCCCAGCCCACCCTTCTTATGTCAGAATCCACTTCTCTAATCCTCTGAGGACCTTTTCTTTTATCAAAGAGAGAGAAAGAAGATGTGGTTTAAGAAATAGCAAGGGTTTAACCAATATGCTATGGATAGACCCTCCCGAGGCAGAGGGGTGTGGTCAGTTTTAATGGACATCACCCCTGGGGTGATGTCCATGACTTACCAAGAAGTCTTTCCAGCACTCCTGAAGGGTTGCCTGACTGCCACACTCTGGACACAGTCGGAGAGCGCTTATCCCTGCACCCTCAAGCCTGGCAGGCTATCACATGAGACACATGAGAGTTAAGGAAGATCACTAAATGATACATTATTGAAGTGAAGGATTCCACCAGTGCTTGCCTAACAAATGGAATGCACAATAGAGGAGTCTTTAAGTTTTTGTAAAAAAAGAGTCATCCAGCAGGTCCCCCAAGACCAGTTAGGATGTGGAAACTATTTCAGGTTCTTTTTAGTTCCAGAAAAGTCAGTGGACCTGAGGCCAGTATTGGACCTAAGTCATCTAAATCAGTTTGTAAAACAAAGATAGAATTCTGGATGGTCATGGTTCAGTTCATTTTACCTCTACTGAGGAAGGAAGACTGGATGTGATCAGTAGATTTCCAAGATGTCTATTATCATATCAAAATAAATAGGTAATCCAGGAAATTTCCTAATCTCTGGCTGAGAGACAATCACTTCCAGTTCAGAGCACTGTCTTTCAACTCCTTATAACCCCTGGGTGTTTACTAAATTCATGGCAGTTTTGACACCCAACCTCAGACTGCAGGGATTCTGGGTGTTCCTGTATTTGGACAGTTGGCTCCTCACTGTTGCAACCAGGGATCTACTAACTCAGCAGAGGACTTCTTGCTTCAGTTACTTTACAATTTTGGAGTGAACAGTAAATCAAACAAAAAGCCAGCTAATACCTACATGGAGCATATAGTTCATTGGTTGCCACCTGGACATGGTAAATCAGATAGCCAGACTTCTGGACTCCAGAATTCTCCCACTTTAACAGGTAGCCAGTCAAGTCTTGTATCACCCCTGTCCTACTGCAAGGTTTATTCCAAGCTTCTAAGGGCTTATGTCTTTCGCAATCACATTGATCCGTCTTTCCAGGTAATGCATAACAATCCCATGGACCATGTCATTTCAGTGGTCCCAAGTTTCTCATCCTCTAAATACCCCAGTTCAGTTGTCTTGCATTTGCAAGTCTCACATCAGGTGGTGACTAACATCCACAACAGTATTAGAAGGCCTCCCTTCTGTCTTTCACCTTCTGTAGCCACGGGTTATGACAGATGCATCCCATTTAGGATAGTGGGGCATAACAAAGGGAAAACTGTTCATGGTTCTTGAACACAAACAAAGGCCAGTCTTCACATCAACATTCTGGAGATGAGAGCAGTCCTTCTAGCTTTGCAGGCTTTTAAAGACTCTCTCCCTGAAGGTGTGATTTCTATCCAAATGTAGAACATAATATTAGTCTTGTACATCAGCAAACAATGGGGGACCCATTCTTATCCATTATGTCAGGAAGCCATGAGAGTGTGGCAATGGGAAATGTCTTTACATCATTTTCTGATAGCAATGCATATCCTGGGGACTTTCAGTGTTTTAGTGGACAAACTGAGCAGATCTATTCGCCTGCCTCACAAGTGATCTCTTAGTCAGTGGCAAACCAAGTCTAAAGCTGCTGAAGAAATCTTGCTGTGACCTTTTTTACATCATATCTGAACAACAAATGCAGTAGTTGCTTTGCCCTAATACTTCCACAAGGTCATTCACTAAGGCACATTCTAGTCCACAGTTGGCCCCCAGGTCTGTTGTAGTCCTTTCTTCCCTTTCCCAGATAACAAAATTCATTGAGAAAGCCAAAGGCAGCAAAAGTAATCCTCATTGCCCCTTATTGGCTTTGACAAGTTTGGTTCCCTTACCTTTGTCTTCACCTTTTATATCCCCCTCAGATGCTGGGAAACAGCTCATATCTCCTTTCTCATCTTTCCAGACATACTGTTCCGAATCCAGAGAGCCTAAATCTAACCGCATGGTTCCTCAAATTTTGAAGGTGGCCAGAGATGCCAGGCTTTCAAATCAAGTCATTCATATCCTAACAGCTTCACATAAGTCTAGCACCAGGAAAATTTATCTCAGTAAGTGGAAAAGTTTTCTCTATGTGGGCCACAGAGGATTGGACCCATTCTCAGCACTTCTTTATTTCATTCCAGATTTTCTGTTAGACTTGTTCCAGAAAGAGTCCTATTTTTCTACAAGTAAAGTACAGTTAGCAGCTGTTTCAGACTTTCATGTTGGTCATGATTAGATGCCCATAGCATCTTTGACAACCTCTAACAGCTTTCTGAAATGAACTATTTATACTTAGACCAACTATTGGAGACCTTGTCTCCTCCAAGGGATATAACTGTTGTGCTACAAGCCTTTAATGCAATCCTCCTTTGAACCTGCAACTTCAACAGATTTAAAATTTTGATCTTGCAAAACTGTCTTTCTAGTGGCTGTTAATTCTGCAAAAAGAATTTCATTATAGGCTTTTTTTTCAAACTACCATACTTAATATTCCATAAATATATAGTCTCCTTGAGAAGCAGAAAAAATGATCTAATTATAAAATGCTTGCCTGAATCTTTCAACCACCAAGTTTTAATTCCTACCCTACGTAAAATTTTTGAAAAGCAACTGGGCATGAATTTCTCTACAAATCAGATAACTATTGAGAGAGCACATCGGGTATTATGCTCCACAGGACTAACTAGTCATTCAAAACCAATGTACACCACAATCCTAAATTATCAGGATGTGCCAGATATAATTCTGTGGCCAAAAGGAAAAGAGTATTTGTCTGGCAAGGCTATGATTTAAAGAGATCACCAGGTCTGCAATTACATATTAAGCAAGAAAGATAGAAATTAGCACCCTTTTTTGACCATTGAATTAGTAAAGGTGACAAAGTTCAGAGGAGATACCCAGTGACTTTGTCCCTTACCCATCAAGACATGAAATTCAATACATCTTCAATGGCTGAGGCTAAGTGCATTTTTTTAAAAATCTTCAACTTTAATTTAGAATAGTTATTAGATTACATTCTTATGTGAGAGGCTGTGATACGAAAGCTTCCCTTCTGTGGGTGGATATTTTGTTCATTTGAGCCATTGTAGAGACATTCAGCCATCTTGGATTGTAGTTTAGAGTATGTTGTTTAGAGTTGATTGTTTGGGTGCCATACTGTAGGAACTGTTAATCTACTGTTTTGTTTCAGTGTATTGATTGAGCTTCACTACGCAATACAGTATTTGACTTCCTGCATTGTTGGATGGAAAATTCCATTGTATTGAACCTTTCACATTCTCTGTTTTTCAAATATTTATTTTGACTTGTCTGATGTGTCAGTGGAGTGGACAGTAGATTGTCTTTTTTTAGTGTTTTGAACTGAACACAAGTTATATTTTATTTATTATCTGACCAGATTCCAACTTACTTAGGTAGCAAGTCAATGTTCCATGTATATTAGAAGTTTACTGATGTTATAACCACACGATAATGCAAAAACAACAAACTTTGTTCACAGATAACTCACCGCAAAGGCTTAGAATACTCTGAAGCACTTTATTAAAAAAGCTACTGGATGAAAAGCGATTCACATGATTGTTTTTTAATAAAGTGTTTCGGAGTATTCTAAGCCTTTGCTGTGACTTATCAGTGAACAGTTTACTGATGTTATGTTGTCCTATCTCGCCTTAATTCTATGCTGGTTGGGTTCGGAACTTGACCTAATTCAAAAGCTCGAGAGCTTTCACTGGCTTGAGGCTATACCCTATCCCATGATGCTCAGGGAAGATTACTCAGATCTCATTTGCCGCTCAAGCAGACCGGATGACTTCTGACTGGCTCTTGGCTAAGTTATAGTGTTATCTTCTATTTTCTTTCCTTCCTCATTTATATTTCCTAGATATATAGAGTTAAGAGTTTTTTTTGTGGCATTAGCAAGTTGTTAGTTGCATACTTTACTGATTTTTCCCTGCCTTTACTGTTGTTGTCCGTCATCATTTTTTCATCAGGCCTACTTGTACTTATTGTCTTTAGTTCCCTATCCCTCGTTTTAAGCTCGTTTTAGTTAGAGAGCTTTTTTCTTCCATATAGGTAGCTCATTTACATTAGACGGCTCCTCGCAGCCCATTTAATTTAGAGGGCTGCTCGCCTACCTTTCCGTTTGTCTTTTCCCCTGTTATTCATGAGGAGAGTCCATTTAAGTTAGAGGACTTCTCCTCTGTGTCATAATTTGTTGTTTAATCTAGAGTTAATGTTTTTCAAAAATAAAAAAAAAAGGTTTTATATTCAATAATGTTAAGCTGTTTTGTCTTCTTAGACTAGTTGCTTGTGTATTATTTAGTATTGCTTAAGTTTCCGTTGTTTCTAGGTTGAAATCTGTAGTGGGATATTACTCTTGACTATAGTGTACAGGATTACTGGATTCGAGTTTATAAATATCTTTATTTTTGAATGTACAAAGTTAACTTCTTAGAACTACATATTAGTACATTTTTTGTAGTTCCTTTGTTAATAAACATGTCTAAGGACCAGGAAGAACCAAAACAATCTGGTTTCAAAAAAATGTGATGGATGTAACCAGAAAATGTCTGTCTCTGACTGGCACACTAGTTGTGTTTATTGCCTGGCTGCCCTCCATTTGCAAGAGTTTTGTGCCCATTGTCATGTTTTAGTAGCAGAGTGCTCTTGGAACATAAAAATAAATTAATAGAGGTTTGATGAAGGTCCCTTTCTCAGAGGCTTTGGAAGGGTCTCAGAGTTCTAAATCTTCTGCAGGATCCCCTTCAAAATCGGAGAAATTGTGCAAAGAACTTCTTCTTTGGCTCCAGCTTTGGAGCCACCTAAAAAAATCATGTCAAAGTCATCCGGTTCGGAACCAAGGGCTTTTGGTTCCTGAAACGTCTGTCTCTTCAGCTCCATCTGCAGCTCTGGAGCCAACTGAGTTTCAGTTCAGGAGCCGGTCCCCTGTTTTGGAACCGGTTACTCCAACATTAAGATCCCCGCTCCTAGAAAGAGCGAGGTCACCATTGTTGTCCTCCCTATCCTCCATGAGTTTATCCAATGATGACTTGGAGTGAGTGGTGAGGGACTCCTTCGAACACTGGCGTTGGCAAAAATTCTGATGACTCTAACCCAAAAGGAACCGGAGCCGACAAACTCCCCTTCCCCTTCTTTGATTCCTCCTCCAACATGACCTGGGGCTTCATAGCCAGAGGGCTTGGGCCCGATCGTAGTTGAATCGTTAGAACCGAGACCTCCAGCAGGATTGTCAGTTCCGACATCTGCTCTGACTTCCTTGGTTCCATCGGAACTTGAGTAGTCTAGGAACTGACATTCTCCCATCTGGTCTGGGGAGGAGAGTCAGCTTGGACAGTTTTCTGACCCAATTCTACCTCTCAGGGCCTCAGTGCAGTTGAGCTTGGTTCCTGCATCAGCTTTGGAGCCAACCGCTCTGCCTCAGCATCGGCCTTCCATCTCTTTGACGCTGAGGACCTCCTTGGAGCAGGGTGAGGGGGCTTTTGAGCTGATGGAGAGAGTAGTATCACCTCATACTGCTCCACTTTCTGGTCCATGTACTCTTCCCCTAAAGTGCCTGTGTTGGTCTCAGCCTCATTGCTTCCCCCCATGTGTAGAGATCCTAAGCCCCAGGAAGCCCCCGCAGGTGAGATTATCTCTTCTGAAACTTCCCCAGAGTACCCCTCTGAGGAGGTCTCCCAGAAAAGATTGTGCAAGAGGAAGCACGTAGGCTCGCTGGATGAGTCTATCACCTCAGACAACAACCTGGATGACTCAGAAGGGTCACCATGGTCCCCCTCTGAGGATGTCTCCTTTGCAGACATTCTGGAGATTCTTAAGCAGAGGGGTGGCTGGAAGCCCACCAATCCTTCTGAGGATGAGTTGGTGTTCCTGGAAACTTTTGTGGGTCTCACCTTCCACCTCTTGGGTGTTCCACCTTTGGTCAGCTGATAACATACTGAAAAGGCGGGGCTCTCCAGATATGATGGAACCTGTTCCGGTGGAGGCCAACAAATACATTGCTGCACCCATAGACAAAGAGTTTCTAAACCAAAGGTGTCCCAGTAGATGCTATGGTGGTGAGGCAGCTACAAAAAGGAATTTCTCAAAATCTCTCATCTGTTTAGCCACTGAATATGGAATCTTGAATGATGGACAGATATGGAAAGGGACTTCTTCAGCAGCATTTATGCTTAGATCACTGAATTACCTGACCCATTTTATGAGACTACAGAGGGTCTCCTGAGATCTAAGAGAGAGACCCTTCAAGGTACTGTAGCTGCAGCAGTTTCAGATAAAGTTTCCTCTCAGCTCTCCACCTTAAACTCCATGGTAAACTCTTCCATGTGGCTGATCTCCTATGCAGCCGATGGAGTGAGTAGAGCAGCTACAAGTATCTCATTAAGAAGAAATTCCTGGATGTGCTTATGTAACTTTGCTTGTCATTGTTTGGGCCCAAAGTTAAAGAAACCATAACCAGGTGCAAGCAGGAGGGAAAGACTCTGCCATGGGAGTCCATTTTCCCTCCCCACTAGACCTTACCCTAAAGGTCAGAAGGCGGGAAAATGTGATTCCACAAATCCCAAAGCTGTAGTGTGTTCTCCCAGTTGCCAAAAGGGACATTTCCCTCACACAGAATTGCACACACACTAACCCCCCTCACCCAAACACACACTTGCAATTTGCAGGATTCATACCCCTACCTAACTCTGTTATGAAACTTGAGACGGACGCATTAGCCGAGCACGCTATTCGCTTTACTGGGAGGTTTCCCTTCTCCTGCTATACTTAATAGGGTGCTGACATCATCAGTGTTTAGAAATGGGAATGTGCATCCTGTAGTGTGTTCTCCTAGTTACCAAAAGAGACATTTCTCTCACAAAGAATTGCACACACACCAACCCCGCTCACCCACACACACAAACACACACACACACACTGAGCATTTGCAGGATTCAAACCCCTACCTAACTATATTATGACACTTGAGAGAGACGCATTAGCAGAGCGCACTATCCGAATTACTGGGCAGCTGTTCTGCACCTGCAGTATTTATAGGGTGCTGACATCATTATTTATACAGAGGTATATACATCTATTACTACCTGTCAGGTGGGGGATAGCATATATATGCATTTGCAGCCACCTACTTCAGGGTCAGATATGCACATCAGCACTGGCAGGTTATGTTTTATACCATGCTTCATGACCACAGGACCTGTAACACACAACACAACCAGTTCAGATCACCCCTCCCACATCCGGGACACACACTTTGCTTCCCTGGGAACAGTGCCAAGATATGAAGGTGTTCACATACACCATTCCAGTAGTTAACGTCAGGTACAGGTATATTGTGTGTGGGAACTACTCAGGCCTCTACAACATTACCCTACAGCCACTGCAATTTGTGAGTCCATGTGCTATGGCAGGACCACTCACCACAGCCACAAGAGGGAATACATATTGCACCTGACCATCTGCAACATGGGTACTCAGTGTTCCACACCAGAGGTAGACCACCATTGTTGATATCTGACCATACCCACCTTTCCCTGGACATCCATATCCCATCCCCACCTCCAGGCAAGGTTGTCACTGCAAACAAAGTGTATTTATCAAAAGCAGACTTTGCACTTGTGAAGACTGGGGTGGAAGACTTCAAAGGACCCATGCTGGGGGGAGTATATAGGCCACTCTGCATAATCCTTGACAATTGCATTCTTTGAGCATGTGGAAGGTTTGCATTGATCATGCTATCCCAAATATACCCATGACTCCTCCACAACAGGACACCCTGTCAGGTGTACACCAGCCATATATGAGCTGTCCAACAGATGGAGTGAGCTAATACATTGCAGAGCAGTAGCCCACAGAGGGAGGACATCTCTGAACAGTACTGGCATGACACTTCAATCCCTCTTAATCATTACGACAACGTGTTGACAGTGAAATTGTCCAGACACTGCAGATAAGGCTTCCCTCAGTCTGTTACTGACGCCCACTTACTGTTAGAGGTCCTCACCAACCCTCTTCCAGCACACACCAACAACATGGATGTGGCATAGCAAATTCAACCCCTGGGATCTCCACTGTGCCCCTGCTTGATGGAGGCACAGCACACTAGCCTCAAACATTGCCTTATGTGACCTACTTTAGAGTGGCACAGTAGCCTACTGTACTGGGGATGCAGACACCAAGCACACTCTGTCTAAGCTTTCATTCCCTAGGGCAAACAGCCTAGTGTTGCCCTCTACACCCATATGTTTAATTGTTAGATGCACAATATTTGTTGCTGATAGGCTGTTTGCAGGTCTTTGTTGCCATAGCATTCCCTGTTTCTATGAACAACTTGTGTATCTGTGGAAGATGTTTGAATATGAGGGGGATCCACTATATCACTTATGTCTCTGTAGTCATTTAACTTTGTGCACTGGGCAGATTGCTGTAATGTGGTTGGTTCCTGGAATGACACGTACAAATACCAGATATGTGTGGCCAACTGCTAAACTGAGATATGGCCTAAGTGTGTGAGCATGGCCAGTTCAGCCTTTCCATGGCATGTTGTCTGACATATGTCTTATTTATCAAAGTGTGCAAGCATGCCCAGTGTGAGCTTTCCATATGTTGAACTCTGCAGTCCACCACATATGTGGATGAGTGTGAACTTCAACAATATCTCACGTTTATGGTTGTGTGTTGGGTGTCATGTTGTGTACTTACTGGCCAACTGCTTCGTGTCTGAACACAACAGGGATTATACTGTGCATGCAGGGTTTGCATGGGATACTTTGCATACAGTTGTCAACATCCTTTCATACTGACCTAACACTGTAGTACCATATAGTGTACTGGTTCAGTACTTTCACTGTGGTGGACAGTATCTTGGGCTTTAGTCCTATCACTGCTTTAAATTTTCATAGTGAGCACAACAGACTGTTTAGGGGCCAGTTGTGCACATATGACCATGTTGCATTATGTTCAGATATGGACTACTTAAACCAGGCTTGTCCAGCATTGGTAGTGTATTCCACAACATAGGTGGACATTGGCAAACAGTAGCGATGTGCCCTAGGCCATTTCTAATGCTAGTCAGAGAGTGTGTTTGTCCTTCGACACACATTGAAACTGGAGTTTGCCATGACATATGTCATGGTTAGTATACTGTGCCTCCGTCTGTCTGTGACATAACAGTGATACCCAGGGTAAACCTACCATCTCCCATCCACTCATCAAGATTCCTCTTGAGGAGAGTCGATGGTGACTCTCTGGCTAACCTGTACTGGAAGTTTACTCAAGAGTGGGGGTGGCTTCTGTGTTATGGATCATTCAGTACAGCTTGTCCTATGTATGTCAGTGCTGGGGTTCAGGTCTCTCATGTGCATAACTCACTGCCATTCAGATTGTACAAGGTGCAGCATGTTCATTGATTCCAGCTTTGACATGGCTTTATACATCAGGCACAGCTTGCCTCTGGGGGCAGTATGGCAGTGTGTGGAGCTGCAGTTTGTTTAATCCGGCATCACATGGCATCTGTTCAAGCTCTTTGATACTCCTGGTGAGGTACTTTTGGGGTCTTTCCAGTTGATGGAGGTGTCTGCTGAAGTACATCCCACAGGGGCCATTGTAGTCAATTGTGATGCTGATGAAGGATGACTGCAGAGCCACAATGACCTCCCCTGATGTAGATCTCACTACCTTCATGATTAGGTGGGTATATGGTATGTTTCTGTAACCACTACAGCCACATGCTTGTCCAATGCAAGATATCTATCCCCAGGTCTCTTATTACATCTTAAGTACTTAATGGGTTAACACCTGTGTGGTAATTGGTGGGCACTTACTGTATATCCACAGGGGTTGACTGTAAACTTTTCTGCAATTAGCTTGCTGACATGGCTATGGCACCAGTTGTCTGTTTCTATGTGGCCCTTTTGTAGGATGCTTGTGTCAGCTGGAGGGTCAGATATGGTGTCCAGTTTGTAGTCCTCTGCAAACTTGTTGAGACACAGTCCTTCCATGTTGGCTTGTACCTATGGGACATATATACCAAACAAGGGAGGTCCTAGGACCGAGCCTTGTGGGATGCCAGTTGTATCTGGTTTGTAGTCTGACATGGCTGCAGCATTTCTGACCATGTCAGTTCTGTTCTTGGTCTGGTTTGCAACCCCTCTACTGACATAGGGGTTTATATTTAAGCTGGTAAGCTTATCTATAATGAATATGTGGGTTATTGTATGGAAGCCTTTTGCAAGGTCCAGCTAGGTTGTGTGGACCACATTCCCTCATCAATGACCATTTCAAATGAGTCAAACATGTTTAAGGGGCAGGATCTGCACTTATGAAAGCCACACTGGGTAGGGTCCAGTGTCAGTAGGTCCCCATTATCTTTATGTCCGAGGTACATGCTGATACTTTCCATAGCTTTGCAGACCAAGCTTGTCAGCATCCTGGGGTGGTAGTTTGCAGTATCCATTCAGGAAACACCTTTGTGGAAAAGGACCACTGTTGTTGTACACTGCTCTTTGTGTACATATCCTGTGGTAAGGCTGACCTTGAGCAGTAGTGTTATTTGGCATTCCATTCTTCTTGGAGTCCATGTTGGACTCAGCCCAGGACACCATCTCATACCATTGATGCTGTGTGTTTTGCTTTGTAGATGCTGGCTGTTACCTCAGCATCTGCAAATTCAGGTGGCCAGCACTCTGCTGGGATAGATATTTTGCATTTTGGGGGGGGGGGGGTTGCACTGCACCTGTCAGGTTGGATGTTGGCAATATGTGTGTGTGTTTGGTATGTTGTTTGTAATATTGGAGTGATTCAAAGCATATCTGTGAATTCCCAACAAGGTTCCTACCATCAGTTAAGAAAGCCTTGTGATTATCCTTAGTGTCCTGTATAATTTGTATTTTCAAAGGTTCATAGGTTCATACTAGGCTATCCGCCGTAGGGCATTTCTAAGCCTAGCCAGAATGTGTGTGGCTTTCGCCACCCCTTGCTATGTGAATATTATGGCCATTTATGATTTAATTTACTGTGCCTCTGTCTGGATGTGACACAGTGAAGACCCCCAGTGTACATCTACGATCATCCATCCACTTGGCAAGATTCCTGTTGAAGAGAGTCAGTGAGGGGCTCTGCCTAACATGGAGTGGGATTCTGTTCCAGGGTGTAGGGAGCCTCTGGGTTATGTATCTGTCCCTTCAGCACATCCTATTTCATTATGTGTTGAGGTTGACATCTCTCACTCTCACAGCTCCGATGGAATTGGGTTTTCTGGGATGGAGCATGTCCATTACTCCTGTGTTGGACATGGCCTTGTACAACAGGCATGCAACGCCTCTGCATAGGCAGTATGTGACTGCATACAGCTGGGGTGTCTACAGCCAGGCAGCATATGACAAATATTTGAGACCCTTTATCCTCTTGGTGAGGTACCTTTGAGGTCTTTCTAACTGCTGCAGGTGTCGGGTAAGGTACATCCCAAATGAGGCATTGTACTAGATTATGGGTCTGATAAGAGAACAGTATAGGGGCACAATGACCTCTGTTGACGTAGATGTGAATCCTTTCATGATACGTTGTCCAGTATAGACAGTCTTCCTAGCCAAGTTGGCAATGTTAGTATCACATGACAGGTTACTGTCCACTTGTGTCCCTAGGTCCTTGATTACTCCTTCCATACATAATGGATTACCACCTATGTGGTAATTTGTGAGTACCTTGTTTGGTATTTGGTGATACATTCATACTGTCCAGTGTCTTCAGGACGGCTGAGTGGGGTTCCTGTGAGTGAGAGTGTGGTCTGTAGCATGCTACAGACTGTACAGCAGTTTTGCCTATGGTTAGTTGCACATGGGTGGTCTCCGATGCTTCGTGCAATGTCAGATGTTCTTCATCTCACATTGCTGCAGTCCTTACACTTGGGTAGTCCGCTGTCCTCGGTCGGCCCGAATATCAAAGTATAAGGCTGACGTCGGTCAAGGCGCATTTGACTGACATCAGAACGTCAGGGTACAAATGCGCATGACCGACGTCATATCCTCAGTCTTTTTTGCCGCATGGTCCGATGCAGAAGCAGCGTTGCAAGTGCCGTTCGGCGTTCTGAAATTTTTCATGGAGTTTCAGACCGAGTCAAAGTTGGCTAAGTACCGCTGGGGAATATTTTAGTTTTTCTTGCCTCAGTGGTTTACGGATGTCAGAAAAGTGAATAACTGTATTTCTTGTGGGAAACAGATACCGCATAGAGATTATCATACTTTGTGTATTCCTTGTTTAGGGCCTGAGCACGACGTTGTTGGGTGTCGCTCTTGTGCTAGATTCAATAAGCGCACTATTAAGAGAAGGTTAGATTGTGCCAGGTTAGTCTTGAGCGGTGCAATTATAAAATGCCGTCGGATGCTCCGGCCCACTTCTTCGAAGAAGCGCAAGGACAAAGCAGCTAAGCCTAGGCTAGAAGAGCGTCCGTGCAGACGCCGGTTCTTTAGAGGTGTCGGTGGTTCCGCCGGAGGTTTCTCTGGAGTCCCAGGGAGAGACTTTGTTATTGCAGGATGTGGCCTCTCAGGAGGCAGGTCAGGCTGAAGGGTTTCTCAGGTTACTGTACTCCCCTCCCTTCCTAGGGTGGTTAGGCCCTCTCCTTCTGTTTCCAAGGCTTCTCCCAGAGGCAGGCCAGGTGTAGCTTCAGTTGGTGTCACCCCTAGTTCTTCAGGATCTGTGCCCAAGAAGCATATGCTTAAAATGGCAGAAGATTTGATTACTTTGATTAGAGGTTCTTTGCCCCCTCCTGATAAGAGACCTAGGGTGGAACCTGAGCTAGGGAGTTTTGAGCAGGCTTCGGATGTATCAGAGTCTTCGGCTGAAGACTTGCAGGAGTATTCTCCTTATTCTGATTCTGATGTGGATGATTCTACTCCTTCTGCTTCTCCTCCTGAGGATTTTTCTTTTTCAGAGACTCTTCATTCCATGAGGGAGCATTTTAAGTGGGAAGGTCAGGACTTCTCTGATTCCAGGAAAAGGCTTAGGGAATTTTTGTTTTTACCCCAGCATAGGCCTTTGGATATACCTCCTGTTCTGGATGTTGTGGAAGATGTGTTTGCAGAGGCTTCTCTTAATCCTGATTCTTTGCCTCCTGCTCCTGTTAAACCGGATAGGTATTACAGGGTGCCTGAAGCTCATAAGTATCTTTTTAAGAGTCCTAGGGCAGACCCAGAAGCCTAAGGGTGTTAAGGCTTCTGTTGTCAAAAATCCGGTTCCTCCAGATAAAGAGGCCAGGGCTTTGGATAGATGGGGAAAGAAAGTTTATACTTCTTCCACCCTAGCTATGAGGGCTTTGAATTGCCAGTTTCACATGTTGAAATACCAAAACTATCTTCTTTCTCAATTGAAGTCTAAGGTAGATGCTCTGGCGGAAGGTATTGAGTGTAAAGAGTTACAAGATTTAGTACATGTTTCTGAACAGGTGGGTAAGCATTCTTTGCAATGTGGTTTTGATGCTGTACAGGCCTCGTCTAGGGTGGCTGCCACTGGGTCAGTTCTTCGCAGGCACGCCTGGCTGAGGGATCAGAATTTATCTGACCGTGTTAAGACAAGGATTTTGGATGCTCCTTTACAATCTGATGTGTTGTTTGGTTCTCCTGTTGAGGCAGTCTTAAAGAAAATGGAAGACAAGGCTAAGTCTATGCAGACTGTTAAAGATTTTTTGCAGGTTCAGCCTCAGTTTAGTAGAAATTGGCCTACCAAGGGGTGGACGTATCCTTCTTATGATTCCCAGTCTAGGGGTAGATCTAGACGTGGTAGGGGCAGAGCTCAGGGCTCTTTCAGGCCTAGAACAGGGAGTTCACCTGCACAGTCTTTGGGTGAGGGCAGGGGTCAGTCCTTTCGTAAACAGACCCAATGACCTACCTTTTCAGCTGCCAGAGCCTTCTCGCCTGGCAGCACCTTTGGGAGGAAGGTTGGCACTTTTCAAGGAAAATTGGAGTTTAATTACCCAAGACAGATGGGTATTGGATATCATACACCACGGTTACAGGTTTTATTTCCATACCTTGCCTCCTTTCAAAGGCATGCCAGACGTTCCTCCTCAACAAAGAATAGAGGCTCACAAACAAATTTCTCTGTTACTTCAAATAGGGCCATACAGCCGGTCCCTATGCCAGAAGTGGGCCTAGGATTTTATTCTCGCCTGTTCCTAGTACCAAAGAAAGGGAACACGTGGAGACCAATTTTGGATTTATCTATCCTCAACACTTATCTGGACATTCCCAAGTTCAAAATGTTGACGTTACAACAGCTTTTACCTCTGCTGGGCAAAGATCATTGGATGGTAACTTTGGATCTCAAGGAGGCTTACCTTCATGTTCCTATCAGACTGAGTTGCAGGAAGTATCTGCGTTCGGGCTGGGACTTTTCATTATCAGTTCTCTGCATTGCCCTTTGGCTTATCTACTGCGCCCAGAGTGTTCACGAAAGTTCTGGCTCCAGTGATAGCTTTCCTCAGGCTAAAAGGAATACAGATCTATCCTTATTTGGACGATTGCCTGATTCTGGCTCAAGGAAGGGACGAGCTTCTTCATCATTTGGAATATGTGATAGCAGTGCTAAGATGCCTGGGGTGTTCTGTGAACGAAATAAAGTCCAGTCTAGTACCCTCTCAGGACATGTTCTTTCTGGGTGTAAGACTGAATACAGCATCCCAGATGGCCGGTTTTGACCCCGGACAAACAAAAGAATCTTTCCCTTTACTTTCATCAATTGTCTCATCAGTCCAGGCTGACTGCAAGGACAGTCCTTCAAGCCTTGGGGTTCATGGCATCTTGTATTCTGGTGCTTCCCAATGCCAAACTGCATATGAGGAAGCTGCAATGGTATCTCAAAAATGTATGGACACAGCACTGCCAGGATCTGGACACTGTCATTCAAATAATACCTTGCATTCAAAAGGAATTGTTGTGGTGGGCTTAGGAATGTCACCTAAACAAGGGACTCTCTGTGACCCGGCCAGAGGCGAGTCAGATTCTAACGACAGATGCCTCAGACAAAGCTTGGGAGCTCATCTGAATGGAAAGTGGATACAAGACAAGTGGCCTGCCAGACTACAACATCTACATATCAACTTGAAGGAGATGTTAGCAGTCCAGTTTGCATTAATAGCTTTCAAGGATTTACTTCTTCCAGGGCAGGTGTTGATTCTAACAGACAACACAACTGTCATGTGGTACATCAACAAGCAAGGGGAACACATTCTTATCCTCTATGCAGGCAAGCAATGATTTTGTGGGAGACTGCTCTCAGTTTACAGCTAAATCTTCAGGCAAGGTTTCTGCCGGGAGCACAGAACTCCTTAGCAGATGTGTTGAGCAGATTTAATTATGGATCCCCACAGTGGAAATTGGATCCTCATGTATTTCAGAAATTGACAGTGTCCTGGGGAACTCCAGACATAGATCTGTTCGCTTCTCCACTAAACCACCAGCTGCCAAAGTTTTGCACGAAAAGGTTTCATCCCACAGCTTGGAAAGTGGATGCTCTTTCTTTCAATTGGAGCAATCTTCATGTGTATGCCTTTCCACCTCTGCCTCTCCTCCCAAAGGTACTACTAAAGGCCAGACAGGACAAGCCAAGGATGATTTTGATAGCTCCAGATTGGCCTCGACAGCATTGGTACCCATTACTGAGAAGTCTGATGGAGCCTCCATGGCCTTTGCCTTCGATTCCACACCTGTTGTCTCAGGAGGACAGTCATTTGCTCAATGTCAAGCTTCACTCTCTTCACCTAACAGCCTGGCATATTCTGTTTTGAACCATAGTGGGTCTCAACTTCCACAGCAAGTTTTGAATGTTATTTTGGAAGCTAGAAGGCCTAGTACAAGGAAAGTGTACGCAGATAAATGGAAGAGATTTTTATTTTGGAGTGCAGCAAAGGATTTTGATGTTTCTGAGCCTAATTTAAGTGTGGCTCTTCAATATCTTACTGAGTTACTGGACAAAGGTTTGTCATTCTCTTCTATTAAGGTTCATGCTGCAGCAATTTCGGCTCACTATGATTGTAACCCACCATTGTTTTCTCATCCTTTGTTCAAGCAATTTCTTAGAGGGGCAAAGAATATAAGACCCCCACGTAGAGCTCCTACTCCTGCTTGGGATCTCAATTTTGTGTTGAAGAAACTCACTCTACAACCTTTTGAGCCTGCAGCTACTACCGAGTTGAAATATTTATCATGGAAGACTGCTTTTTTGTTAGCCATTACCTCTGCAAGAAGGGTTTCTGAATTGCAGGCCCTTATGGCAGTTGAGCCTTTCTTAATTTTCCATAAGGATAGGGTATCTTTACGCACTAATCCTTCCTTTATGCCTAAAGTGGTTTCTAGTGTGGCTTTAAACCAAACTATTCATTTGCCTACTTTTTATGCAAATCCCAAAATAAAGGGAAAAGATTTTGCACACTTTAGATGTACACAGGCAGTTGCGATATTATTTGGACAGAACTAAAGGGTTCAGGCAGTCTCAGCAGTTATTTGTTTCTTTTGCTTTGAGTTCTCAGGGCAAGCCTGTGTCAAAACAAACTATTTCTAAGTGGATTGGGTTTGCATTGCTTTCTGTTATTCCCATCATGGCAAGGAGATTCCAGCTGGGATTAGGCCTCATTCCACTAGGGCTACTGCCACTTGACAGCTTTTAAGGGGGGTGGCAACTAAGGATATTTTGGAGGCAGCTACTTGGAGTTCAGTGCATACCTTCTCTAGGCATTATCACCTTCCACTTTACTCTAAATCTAGGGCTGGTTTTGCCACTGCTATTTTGCAGGGCATTTTGGCAGCTCCTGCTTCTTTATAGTTTTGCCATCCTCCCTTACCTCTGCTTTGGGATTCTACCCAAGTGTAAGGACTGCAGCAATGTGAGATGAAGAACATAGTACAGTTTTGTACCTACCATAAATGTAGATGTTCAAGATCCACATTGCTGCAGTCCAATTTACCTCCCTCCTTCCCTCTGTGGTTAGAGGCGGTTGTGTGGGTTGGGTTGTCAATATGGTGTATATTGTATATATTGTACATATTATTAGTGCAAGGGTGGTTGGTTGGTTGTTTGCTGTCTTTTGGTTTTGACCTTTCTTTTTAGGGTCTTCTGACATCTGGGGCAAGAAAAGACTGAGGATATGACGTTGGTCATGCGCATTTGTACCCTGACGTTCTGATGTCAGTCAAATGCGCCTTGACCGACGTCAGCCTTATACTTTGATATTCGGGCCGACCGAGGACAGCGGACTACCCAAGTGTAAGGACTGCAGCAATGTGGATCTTCGAACATCTACATTTATGGTAGGTACAAAACTGTACTTTACCTGGATGTGTGGGTGTCTGTGCTGAATATGGATACTCCCCCTGCTTTTATGTTTTGGTCCAGGTTTTGGGGCCATAATGCATGATATGAGGTATAACCTGGTAGTGCCGGTGTGCTGTCAGGAGCCTTGCTGCAGGTTTCTGTCACTGCACGGACATCGATGTTCTCCATATTGGGGAGGGCCTCGGGAGCATGCATGTTGAGGTTTGCACATCTGGCATTGGGCAGCATTACCCTTATGTTTCTTTCCACTTATGTTTTCTAGGGAGGTGGGTTAGTCTTTTCATCCTTGCCTACGAAAGGCTCTATGGAGGTGGCAAGAGCCTTATCCAATATCCAGACGCCCAGGGGTAACAGGTGCAAGCCATCCCTGGCACATCAGTGTGGCTTGTCAAACTTGACATCCCAAGCAGACAGACATTGGATCCCCTTGGAATGACACCAGTAATTGTGCCACTTGTTAAAGCTGATCATTCTGTGTTTGTACTGTGGCATCATTCTTGGTGAGGGTAGGATGCTGCACACGGTCAGTGTCATACCAGCCTGGACTACATAATCGGAGAGCTCATCTATGTCTCTTTTCATGTAGTCTGTGGAGGTACATCTCAAGTCATTCACACCAGCATGGACAATGACTGCATCATATTTCTACTTGCTTTGGGGTGACCTGCATACTTGTGTTATGTGGTGTATTGTAGCAGCCTACAGGCAGCTTACTGTACCCTTTCCCTTGTTCAGTCTGGTGAGCGGAACAGCAGTGTGTCTGACTATGGAGTCACCTATTACAACTGTATCAGGCATGTTGTTTCTCCTTCTGACCTGTGACTGTTTGGCACACCAGCTTTGTGTACTATGTGTTGCATGTGCTATGTTTGGAGGTAGTGGTTGCTTGGGTGTCTGCTTTGGAGGCCTCTGTTGATGTGGTGTGTTTGTAATTAGGGCCTCCAGGAATGTTTTTCTGTGTTTATGTCTTTGGTTTGCAGTTGTGATAGGTCTATGTGAGACTGGGTTTGTGGTGTGTGTGGTTACCTTCTCCTCCTGTCTAATTTTGACAGTACTGAGTTGAGACAGCTCAGCCTCCGGTTTGGATAAATGGTTGCATCTCTCACATATATTTGTATTTCTTGGGGGGAGGTGAGGGTTGTCTGTGTACATGGGGCAGGTGTAACATTTCCTCAAGATTCACAGATTCAACTTGTTGTAGCTGGCCTTAGTGGATTGTATGAGTGGACATATTTTATTGCCATACTACTGATCAGTGATTACTTCCCTTTTATGTTTGCTCTATCATGTAGTAGCTTCCTCATTCTCTTGCATGGTTTGGTAATGGCTGGAGTCCACCATGCCAGATGCCTGCGTGTATGGCATTGTGTCTTGGTTTTATTTGGGATTGCATAATCCATGCATTCCTGGCAGTGTTCATGGAATGCCTGTATAACAGGTTCTGAGGTGTGGCCCATATTTTGCACCTGCACAGGGCCTTTAATGGATTCCACATCAGTTTGGAGGAGTGCAACTTTTGCTTTACACATGTTTTTCACTGTTTTTCTGGCCAGGGACTCTGGTCAGGATGTATATATCCGTGTGATTACTCTATGGTCTGGTCTTACCAGTGAGGGATACACTTCTCATCTTGCCATCCAGTACCCATGTTGCTGATTATCACATCCAGAATGCTTACCCCTCTTGTGGGAGTGGTACGTTGTTCCTGGGCATTTTGGTTTATGGATTCTAGGCACTTTTGTCCTACAGTGTTGGAGCTAGAATAATGCTCCCAATCTATGTTTGGGTATTTTCAGTCACCCAATATAATGTGGTTTGGAGGGCTTGATATATTCATGTATTCCAACATAGGCCAAGTGCAGTTCCTGGTGTTAGGACGGTAGTCTGTAGCAGGCTATAAACTGGGAGGCAGTTTTAGCCACTCTTACTTGACCATGGCTAGTCCATGCTGCTTCTGTTGTGGTACCAACATGGGGGTGTGGTTATCCTTGACCCTCCTTTTGTAGCTTGTTCCATGTTTTGAGGCTGTACAGCACAGTATGAGGTGTAACCTGGTAGTGTTCAGGTGCTGTTGTGAGCCTTGACCCAGTTTTCTGTTACAGGACAGATATCAACATTCTCCATACTGGGGGACTTAAGACTGCATGCATCTTGCTGTTTAGACTTCTGGCATTGGGTAGCATTACATCTAGGTTCTTATCCCTTGTGATACCTATGGAGGTGGGTTTGTGTTTTGAGCCTTACCTATTCAAGGCACGCTGTGGGTAACAACAGCCTTTGCCAGTATCCATAAGGCCTGGACTGATAGGTGCACGCCACCCCTAGCAGGTGGAGCATCATGTTATGCTCAGCATGTCATCCCAGGCTGGCACACATTGGATCCCCTTTGACTAACTGCAATACTTCAGCCAATTATTGCAATTGATCATCTCATCGTCATATTGTGGCATCATGCTTGGTGAGGGTAGGATGTTAGTCAGGATCATCAAGTTTGCATATACTACATGGTGTTACATTGCTTAACACATGGCATTCATGCCTCAGGTGGTGCTGCAGGGCTGCCTCTGTCGGATGCACATACTACACTCCCTGTACATGTTTGAGAGCAGGTTATGTCATTTTAGGCATCCCTGTTATTATATGAGTGAGTCAGAGAGGGGTATCATTCCCAGGGTTCCTACTGAGCCAGTGTATGTGCTATGCATTGCCTCTTTGCCAAGGCCAGGGCATACTGGGCACTCCTCCTTCTGCCTACTGGGGCAGGCTGAGGTTGTTCCTCCTCCGAGTCACGCTCTGCCTGTGATGGCCTTGGCAATGGTGGGGGGGCTGTTTGGCCCGGCCCTATGCTGGTCCTGCTGCAGCTGTTTTCACAAGATCATATTATGTAGCATAGCACATACCATGACAATTTGGGTACATGTAGTTGGTGATTACTGCAAGTCTCCACCAGATGTGTCCAGACACCGGAACCGTGACTTGAGCAGCCCACACACACGCTCTATTACATTACGTGTTTGTGCGTGTGCCTCATAATGGCGTTCCTGTTCAGGTGTGTGTGCGTTTCTGATGGGTGTCATCAGCCACGGCTCCAGTGCATAACCTGCATCCCCCACTAGGTGTCCATGTGGGATGTCCCCATTGGCAAATGTCTGGTACAGCTGCGTCAAATGCCAGATGTGGGAATCATGGTAGCTCCCAGGGCAGCCAGCACACACATTCATTATTATGCCCTGGGCATCACACACGACCTGGCAGTTGATGGAGGGGAAGCCCTTGCGGTTAATGTAGGCCCTACCCCGCTCACCGGCTGGTGCTTTGATGCGTATATGCGTGCAGTCTGTTGCACCCACTACCTCAGGGTGTTCCGCTATTTGCTGGAAGAGACGCATATTACTGGCCAATACCTCCCTGACATTGGGGAAATATACATGATCACCGACATGTGCTGACATGGCATCCAGGAACTGGTGCAGTACCCTGGAGGCTGATGCCTGTGATATCCCCATCATATCACCAGTTAGTCTCTGGAAGGTACCTGTTGCTAGTATTCTTAGGCCAACACATACCTTGGTTTCCACTAGGATGGGTTCCCTTCTGTTGGTTCTGTGTGTGAGGCGTGGCCTGCACAGCTCGACAATTTGCTGCAGGAGGTCTCTGTCCACTCTATAGCGCTCCACTATCACCAGCTCATGTAACCCGTGGTAGATGACCCTGGGCCTGTATACTCTTCTCCGTCTCCTCACTGTGGGTTGTCTGGCACCATTTGCATTGTCACCACCCTCAGCAAGTAGCCTATGTCTCCTTATGACAGCTGTGGCAGCCCCTAGCATTTCTGCTCTGAGTTCAGCTTTTTCAGTTTTCACTTCTAATAGCTTACTCCTGTCTTGCAGTGTCTCTTGAGAGAAACATCCTGCACTGCTGTTTGCAGAGTTTTAAGTGCTTGGCTGGGCTACTATTCTGCCTGTGTAATTGCCTGCTTCTAATTGTTTTCACCTGCTAGCTCCAGCAGTATTCCCTGCTAGCTTCCTACTAATTCTGTTGCTTCCTGTTTCCTTTCTGTTTCCTCAGGGGGGAGCAACTCACATACTAGCAGAAACACGCTCACAGTGGCTTACACGCGTGCACACATGCTTACACGGTTTAGAATCTTGTTATTCGGGTTAAAACGCACGCATACCAGTGCAAACAGTCTTACACGTCTACCAACAGGCTCCCACATGCTCAGTCTGCCTTACACGCGCGCACACTGCCCTACTCGCACCTCATGGCGCGCACACGTGCGCATGCACGCCAAGCAAGAAACTTTGGTGTAAGCAACAGTGTACACCTTCCAGTTCTTGACTTTCCCATGCTTATCTTGTGGCACTCCTCTTTCCATGATATGTGTCTGACATCTGTCATGTAACACTGACCTCCAATGAACTGCATTTCTTTTTGCCATTCCCCCCTGTGATGTCACCTATCTCCTACTCTGTTCCTCCCCCTTATGTAACTCCTACACTACTCAGAATGTGCTCATTTGCTATGTGACAGTGGAATTCAGTATCCTAACACTCATTTACATCAGATTGCCTACTAATGCTTTGTTACATGTCTTAGACTCAGCTTCCCCCCTTAGCAACCACTAAACGGTGGCCATGTTGTTTTTGGTCTGCTGGTCCCTGCATTGTAAATCCATGTATTGCATAAAACCTACATTTGTGGGTTTATAACCTTCATTTTTATGTTTTATTTAGCACAGCCCATTTGCGCGGGGCTGCGCTGCTTTTAAACATCGCCGAAAAAAAAAAATTATTTCTCATATTTGCATCGGGGTACCTTGCCAATGGCCACACATTTGGCCATTGGAATGCTGCCTGACACATATGCACCCTTTATTTGGAGCTGACATGGCTCCATTGTGTTTTTTGCAGAAACGTACTCAGTTGTCAACTGAGTACATTTCTGCAGCTAAAACGGCTCTTACACGGGCTGCTTTGGGCTTCCTGGATTGCTAATCTACCTCATTTGCATGCCTTTCGGCTGCAAGTGAGGTGATTAGCATATCCACGCCTACTCCGTGGAAGAGACATTTTAGCTGGTCTCTTACACGGAATTTCTGGCTGTTCCTGGATCACGAGGGCTGCATGGAGTCTTACACTACTCTTAGACTCCGTGCAAGCCTTCGTGAATCCTGCCCATAGTCTAATATGCCACAAAGCAGCATTTTCTTTCTTTGTAATAGAAATGGTGGCCAAAGATATGAGGAGGTTTGTGGGAACTACATATAAAAAACAGGGAACTTTATTGGCAAATAATGTTGGAAGCCAGTAGGTTTCCCGGTGTGTATAAAAATTTGTCCCTAGCTCCTGTCTTAAAAGTTAGGGCTGCCAAACTTTGAATTATAATAATTCAAATGTTCGCTAGAGGGAGAACTGGCTGTTGCTTTAACAACTTCATTATTCATGCACAATTTTATAATGTCTTATGGAACTTTTAAAAGGTTTTTAATAAATTATTTTAATAAAGTATTTAATTTTAATAGAATATATTTAAATGTTTTAATATTTAAATATATTTATTTACACAATATTAGATAGATAATATATTTTATATACATTCGGTTTGTGTTGTTGAAATTTGCATAACTGAATGTAATTTTTATTGGTTGATAGTTAAATGAGTATGATATTTAAACAGGTTAGAATTCTAGGTGTTGTTTTATCTGATGAAGTCATTCAAGGACGAAAACGTATTTACAAGTGTAACGTTTATGTGGTTCTTTATACTTCGAGCTGCTGAAAAAGTCATTTCTGAGTATTGGTTTCCTTCCTGAGTGCCTACTTTGTGGTTTTTGGTTCTATTTTGGGCACTTTGCATTTTTTTGGAAGTTATTGTTGGTTTCAACGTTATGGAAGGAACTCCAACACCCAGCAACGCCGATAAGGAAGGAGGCGGCGATATCAGTGCGGTCAGCGCTTTGATTGGACAGTTATTCCAGCTGATCGAAGTACTTACGCCTGTTTGCCATTCGATGGTTAAGGTATATTCTTCCTGTTCATTGCCTCTTAACCGAAAAGGACGTGGTTTTAGACCTCAAGAAAGTATTCGGAATGCTGGAATAGAAGCGAGCAGTGGCGGAACATCTCAAGGCATGAGCAGTAATGACTGTAATGGTTTTCCAAAGCTTTTACTTAGTGGAAATAATACATTTTCTTATCCTGGACAGAATATTAATAATATATTGGCAACAATGAACAAAGACAATTCCAAGGCTGTTTTAGCTTCTCGGCAAGACAAGGGACTGGATTTACAAAGTTTTTTGTCACACAAGTATGTATTTAATGAGAATGTTACACATGCTAATTTTAATAGTGTGAATGACAATAATACATATAATAATAGTATTTACAAACTTGAGTATTTATTATTTAAATATAAATACGTTGAATTGGACAATATTTATTTGAAGGAATGTATTAAGCTAGGAATTGTCCTGAAGGGACTTAGAGTATGGAAATTCCCTAATGAGATAGTTGAAAGCTCTGAATGCTACAATAAATTGTTAAAAGTGTTTGATCATTGTGGGGTTGATAGAATGCGTTTACTTATTAGGGAAAATAAAAAAAAAACATTGAAACTCTTATGAGAGAAATTGAAACTGTCAACCAATGTATTCTGAATGACTTATTGCATGCAGTGGACAAGGAGAAGGAGAAATATGATTATATGCTGGAAAGAGTGGACAAAAAATGTAATGATATTTTTAAAAGGAAAAATAAAAAAATAGAAAGGGACACTTGAGTATAAGGAACATAGAGCTTATCATAAACCTAAGGAACATACCCAGCCCCGACAGGGTAAACAGAGAAGCTTAAATACACCACATACTTTTTCATATTCTGAGAATGTGATGACTAGTGATGAATATTCAGGACAAAGCTACAACAATAATTATAATGACCCTTTAGAATACCCCCCCTCCGGAGATCAGCGAGATTAATGAACAACACACCAGTCAATTACAATTACCCCAGATGGAGAGGGGGGTACGGGTGGGGACCGGAAGACAATAAACAATAATTTGATTCCCAGTGAGACCATCCAAAATGAAGGGGCTCTTTTTAGTTATAAGGGCTATACTATATATAATTACAGTGTAGTGGACATTCAGCAGGTACATTTTGGACTTTTTTTCTAAGGGCTTCAAGTTTATACCTAGAAGGAAGGCTGAGATAAATAAGGTAATAATAGATCTCAAATTATTTATCAGGAAGAAAAACTTGGAGCTTCTATTTAAGAACAGTGTAGCCACCATATCTCATAACAATCTTCTAAATAGGAAAAGCAATTACAATCCCCCTTTGCATCCCCAGTTGAAGAATTTGGAGAATTTGTTGGAATTAGAATTAAGGAAAGTTATTGAGAAAAATAAAGTAACTCCTAACATTTCTTATCAGGAAAGAGTTCTCTTGGAAGAAATTAGAAATAATCACAATCTAAGTGTTATGGCACCAGACAATTGAGGGGGGGGGGGGTCTGTTTTTATGGATACTGCAATATATGAGTCTAAAGTTATGAACATATTGGAAGACAGTAACAAATACTCTAGAGTGTCGTTAAATAAAATTAATATTTCTTATAAAAAAAATTTTCTAACACTCAATGAGTTATTATTGGAAGGATCGATAGATTTGAAATTATTCCACTTTTTGCACAATGAAAGACCAACGGTACCTACTATATTTGGCAAACCTAAAGTGCATAAAGATCTGGTAGATCGACCCTTTAGACTCATAGTGGTGGCAGAAGATTCCGCTACAGTTCCCCTGGCTCGATTCTTAGATGTAAAATTAAAGTCTTTCTCTGTGGGATGTAACAACACTTTAAAGGATTCTTGGGATTTACTTAGTCGAATCAAACCTGATATCGATGATGAAAGGATAATTTTTATTACTATTAATATCATTGATCTTTTTTCTTCAATTCCACATGATGTAGGACTGGCTTGGTTAGAAGAAGCCATGGTTGACTCGGCAATTTTAAGTCATACTGATTTTCGATTATGTCTGAGTTTGATGGACCTTGTCCTTACTAATAATTCTGTACATTATGAGGGGGAGTTTTTTCAGCAAATTCAAAGAGTAGCAATGAGTGCACGATGTGCGCTCACATAAGCTAACATCGTCCTCTCAGTATGGGAACAAAAATATATTTTTAATTTGAAATATAATAAATGCTGGAAACTCTATAAACGATATTTGGATGACATCTGTTTGGTCTGGGAAGATACAGAAGATATGTTTTATGAGTTTTATGAATATATTCCAATACTATAGCCTTTTTAAGATTTACTTACAATGTACAGTATGATAAGATGAACTACTTAGATATTACTATACATAAAAATAATGGTAAATTTAAATCTACAGAATATAGGAAAGATACCTATGCAAATCCATACCTTTTTTTCACCAGCTTACATCCTTTTAGTCAAAAATGTAGTTTGGTCAAAGTTCAGTTTGTCAGGGGGAGTCGGATGTCCTCCAATGAAATGGATTTTTTGACTGAATGTCAGTTTTTAGAACAAATGTTTTTACAGAGAGGATACCCATTAGATTTATTAGAACAAGTGAAAGATGAAGTAACTCTAGGTAGATTGGATAGGTTTGCTCCTATACTAGGACAAGAAACTAGTGAGATGAGCAGGCCTAACACTATGAATGATACAAACAATATGTTTGAACAGGCGTTTGTTACTAATTATAGTGGGGATGCTGGTGTTATCATGAAAACGGTAGAAGTATGGGGGAGGTTTTCTGCTACTTCTGATTTGGATATCTTTGATACCCCTTTCAAATGTATTTTTAAAAAAAGGTTCTCACATTAAGAATATTATTGAAAGGGGTAGAAATGTGGTACATCCATTTGGACATAGAAAGAAAGGCACTTGCAAATGTGGTCATTGCTAACAATGCCCCTATGTTTATAATGGTGATAATGTGGAATTAACAGCTAGAAACAGAGTTTTGAAGAGTAAGGAATATGTCACATGTGATAGTAGTGGAGTTATTTACTTGGTGTTATGCAAGGCATGTCGTGGATTCTATGTGGGTAAAACAGAGAGAAAGCTCCGCAGATGAATATATGAACATCTGTATGAAGTAAAAAACAAAAATAATGCTAATGCCCTTTATAGGCATAGTCTAATATGCCACAAGGCAGCATTTTCTTTCTTTGTAATAGAAATGGTGGCCAACGATATAAGAGGAGGTTTGTGGGTACTACATATAGAAAACAGGGAACTTTACTGGCAAATAATGTTGGAAGCCAATAGGTTTCCTGGTATGAATGGAAATGTGTCCCTAGCTCCTGTCTTAAAAATTAGGGCTGCCATGCTTTGAATTGTAATAATTTGAATGCCCTCTAGAGGGAAAACTGGCTATTGCTTTAACAGCTTCATTATTCATGCACAATTTTATGTCTTATGGAACTTTTAAAAGGTTTTTAATAAATTATTTTAATAAATTATTTCATTTTAATAGAATATATTTAAATATTTTAATTAAATATATTTATTTACACAATGTTAGATAATATATTTTATATACATTCATTTTGTGTTGAAATTTGCATAATCAAGTGTAATTTGTCTATGGGTTGATAGTTAAATCAGTATGATATTTAAACAGGTTAGAATTCCAGGTGTTATTTTATCTGATGAAATCAGTGAAGGACGAAAATGTATTTACAAGTGTAACGTTTATGTTGTTCTTTATACTTCGAGCTGCTGTATAAATCATTTCTGAGTATTGGTTTCCTTCCTAAGTGCC
Organism: Protopterus annectens; assembly: GCF_019279795.1. Taxonomy (NCBI): domain Eukaryota; kingdom Metazoa; phylum Chordata; order Ceratodontiformes; family Protopteridae; genus Protopterus; species Protopterus annectens. Next base: position 1,024,502,100 of record NC_056739.1, on the reverse strand, counting down.
TTCTTTGTGGTTTTTGGTTGTATTTTGGGCACTTTGCGTTTTTTGTGGAACTTAAAAAAAAAAGACTGAAAATGAATGAATATCAAATATTGCAGGGGCAAGTATGGGGGCCTTCACAGCCCAAACTATGCACACCAACTCCAAAATCCCCTTACCTGGGGAAAAAAGGCATTTTCTGAGAAATGGCCCTCTCAGATTTGATATATGCAAGTTCATATTTTGACCATTCATTCTCTGTTTTTGTGACTTGCTGTGGTCACCTCAAGAACTTCTTACTCTGAGGATGATGGCTAAGAAGAAGTGAATCCAGGGCAAAGATTGCAGGAGAGTTCTTCATTTTATTTTGTACAAGAGCTGGAGGGGAGGGGGAGAGTAGAAGGAAGGGCATTGGACAAGGCCTCCTTCTACCAAGTCAGACATTTTGGATGCTCCCTTGGCATTTGCAAGCTCTCCCTCAGCTAAGGGATTGATCATACTTCCATCACTGGCTGTTGACTAAAATGATAGAATTGCTTCCTTAACAGTCCCTTTAAGGATGGTATCCTTGGATTTTAAAGCTGCATTTTATGTTTTGGGTTATATGGCCAGCTGCTTAGGCCAGTGAATCTCTGTTGATTTGCCTGAGGTTACATTTCGGAACATTTTTATCACATCTCAAGTATTTGTTTCACCAGCATTACTAGATGAAGCTCTTTGGCCCTATCACAATCAAAGGACCTATGATCTCTCCCATTTCGGTATGTCTTCATTATTTCTTTAGTGCCTGGTTCAATGTAATAGAAAGGGAATATGCTCTCTAGGAGTGCAATGTGATGTAGGTGCAGGGCTCTGAACAAGCTTGTACACCAGCTACATCTTTGGTGTACACTCCTCCATGTTGGAGGCCCTGTCTCAGCCTCCCATTTTTGTGCCTGCTTCTGATGTCTAAGTTACATGTGAAATAAGTTCAGGCTGACCCCACCTATTACTGTTTTGATGAGAGTTCACCCTTTTATTTTCCCTTTTGTTCTTTTTTGGCTTAAGAGCCAGAGTGGTCTGAGGATCTTATATCAGAGCTGGGTAAGTGTAATAATACTTATTCTACTGATAGTGTCCCATTTAGTAGACCGCATGTTTTTGGGGAAAACTCTTAAGCTAATGAGGTCCTTTATGGGTTGGCCTACAGCTGTTCTTCCTTCTTAAAAGAGAACAAAGGAGGGCCTTAGGGAAGTGGTTGAGGAACCTTAGGTCATCCCTGTACTGGAATCTGTTCTGATAGAAGTCAAAATTGTAACCTGAAACCATTCTTATTCAAGTCCTTCATATCCCAAGAAGACAGATACCCTTTATAAATTGTGAAATAAAGAGGCATGTTCTGCATGCATCCAAAAATAGTGTCTTATGAAATCTTTTTAGGCTAGTACAAGTCTCAGCAACTGTATGTATTTTACAAGCAGATAGAATCAAAACATTGGACATGTTGGAGCAAGAAGGTTTTATTTATGGTTATTATGAGCTTTAAAACCCTTATCTGTCTCTTTTCCAGTTCTGCCTTGATAAGCATATTCTGGAGAATGTGTTGGAGCTTACTGATTCTGGAGTCAAGGGGTCTTTTATTAAGATTGCTGAGGCTTCCTTACTCCAGCTTCATGAAGTCTGCTGTAATTGTTGCTAGTATGGCGCTAAGGCCAGGAGAGTAGTGTATGTTTTGTGTTCATTTTCACTATCATGTTTTTGGCTATCATCCTATATGTAGTAACTTTAGCAGATCAGATTAGATAGTCATTTCATTTCTTACGAGAAATTACGTTTGGACAAGTTTGTTGGGAGATTACAAATGTCCTGCAAAAAATGGTGTACCATGGGGTTAATAGATTCTGCAAGTTGCCTCTGTTATATCTGTTGAAGTGCAAGTGGAAGACACATGTGGATTCCCCTAGTATTGATAAGGGTATAGATTCTCCACCATCCTCCTAGACTACCTCATATTTGGAGACATTTTAGATACGATGAGGTAGAAAGGAGGATGGCCCACTGACCTCCTTGTAATCTGCTGACCACATCCTGCAGGAGGTCTTCCCCTCAAACGTCTTCCTGGCTGGTCCTTCCACTCAAAACTGTGGTTCTACTGGTGTTGAAAACAACACAGCAGAACCCTTTTGATGTGGTTTGGTTTGTCTTTCGCTTTTTCCCAGTTTGGGGTCGCCACAGCGGAACTCCTGTCCGCTAATGGTTGGCAGCAGATATTTTATGGTGCCGAGTTGCCAGCTCGACTCCCAACCTTCAATGAAGGCACGCCCATTCACGCATGTCTTTCGGAATGCCAATTGACCGCGGGGAGGGCATGCAGACTCCACACAGAAGGCACTCCCCACACTCCAGCCGAGAATCAAATGGGAGAACCTCTTGCTGTGACGCAACAATGCTACCGCTGTACCTCTGCAGATTTCGAACCCTTTTGATGTGGTACTTGTACAAAAAGCCAGACAAGATCTTGCAACCTTCCAAAGATTGGTCTTGCTTGGCAGGTTCTCCTAATTGAATTAAAGTGTTAATTTTGTCACCCATAAAAGGCTTCAACTTTTCAGTGCACAGCTGAAATAAGGAGTTTCATGCAACCGAAAGATTTGGGAACTGTGCCTTGTCATCCTTCTCTTTTACTCTGCAGCTATAAGCTACTTGTAAGACTTTGTTTTTCCATTGAGAGCTGGTGGACAAAATAATCTGGCCACTGTAATGTGATAATTATTATATCATTCACTTTATATTGTTCTGGCTACAAGATACTGTATATCCTGTGTTTGTGACTGTCCAATTTCTTAAAAATCCATTAACTAAATATATACAAAAATCACCACTGTTGGGGTTTCCACATGTGAATGAAGTTTGAATTAATATCTCAGCTAGAAACCACCTCTTCCATTGTGAATCCCACCATTAACCCTTGCCTGTAATTGTGCAGATGATGCAACAAGAGCTGCAAGCTCCAGGTTAGCTGTTTGCAATCTTACCTGACTGCATATTATGGATTTCAACAAAGATTCCAAGGTGACCTTTCTAAATGCCCCTTTTGATAGGTCATTACTCTTTGGTCCAGCAGTTAAAGCAGGACTGGAGAAAATGGAACACGAGTTCAAGACCCTCACAATTACTGGATTGAAATCTGAGGCTGTCAAATGTCTGTTATCTTGAATATAGCAGAACCAGCATCACATTTGATTACCATGGCCAACAGCAGAAAAGTAATCAAGATTCTGCGAATAATCATTCTGTCCATGGCAGTTTCAGAAACAGTTACTAACTCCAAGACAGTCAGAGATGATGTTGTCCTTTGGCAAGAGGCAACAAACTAATCCCGTAGATCTTGCCTGACTCTCCCATTCTGGCAGCATGTGGGGAGGGGCTGCCTATCCTTTCACTTGTTCAAGTGGCTGGTCATCACACAATACAGTTGGGTCTGGGCAGTAATATTTAAAGGTTACAGATTTCCTTTCGGTACCTCAACCCAGCCTCACACTTCCTCCACACCAGCTGTCTCACCTCATCAAAAGGGAATGTAAATAGAATAGATGTTACACCTTTCAGATAAATAAGCCACCTAAGAGTTCATGTAGACCAGAATGCATATAGTTTTACTCTAGGATCCAATGTTGTCTTTTTTGCCTGATTCAACTTTTGGGTTTCTGGATCTGACTCTAATAGGGTCTTGGCACCTTTGAACTTCTGAATCTAGGGCTATGACTTCTCCCCAACCTTTAATTCCCCCTCTCCCTCAGAATTCCTCCAGATCTAGTCACCTGTCTTGAATGGTCAAGTTTTCAAGGGCTCCACTCATCAGCAGTTTTCTCTCAAGTTAGATAAGTCGGTTGAATATTTTTTCTCTCTTACCATTTATATATATATATATATATATATATATATATATATATATATATATATATATATATCTATATATATATATATCTATATATATATATATATATATATATATATATCTATATCTATATATATATATATCTATATGTATGTATGTAAATATATATATATATATATATATATATATATATATATATATCTATGTAATTTTTTTCTCTAATCATTTCTATCTGTTCTTTTACGCATGCACACCAAAAAAAAATTCTTTGTCTAGCTTTACAAAATTTAGGATTATTTAGGATATTTTTAGTTTTAGTTAGATATTTTAAAGGTAATAATTATATAAATAAATATAGATAAACTGATATACCATTCCTAAAGTTATTGTTTCTAGAATATTTTTTCCATTGTAGTTATGTATTATGATTTCTTTTGACCTTCTTTCCAAACATCTGATAAGAGCAATAAAAATCTGCCGCGAGACCCACACTCCCTCTGTGTGTGCTGTTTCAGTGTGGCACACCTGGATATAGAGTGTGAAGCCTGCTCTTCCTTTGGGACCAGATTGTTGCAAGGATATCAGGATACGCTAGTACTCAAAGGCCACTTACCCACCTGACCTGGTGGTTCAAGTCAAGTACTATCTTATTCTCAAGCTAAATCTACTGATAAACAAAAGCAGAAGGATAAAGATGGAGACAAAGATCAAGAAAAACTTCAGAACCAAACTCCTGAAAAAAGGCCAGAGAAGGCCAGGAAACTGTCACCTGACCATATTGGTACCATTGAGTCTGGCACTGAAGATTTTTTTTATTGTGAAGTTTTCCATATCTGGATGCCTTTGCCTATATTTTTCTTCAAATATGTTTGGGGCTGCCTTTATTTTGTTGATTGCATAAATATTGCACCTTATCAAATCTCTATTTCCCATGTCCATATTTCTGTTTTATACCCTTCCAAAGTCTGTAAATTTTGTTCTTTAAAATTTTCGCCCTTCCTCAATTGCTTTTTTTTTCCAAATGGCACAAGGTTTCTTGGTTTATGTAGTGTTTTTCATGGATCTGTTGTATTAATGAACACACATTTTTATTTGAAACTTCTGACAGATTTTCTTGTGTAAGTATTTTTCTTTCCTCTTATTTCTCTCTTAATCTTTTCATATGTCTTTTGTCTGGAAATTCTGGGCTTCTTGCATAATAATAACAATACATAATTTCTTTCTTATTCTCAATAGTCCACTTTTTCATCTGTATGGCCTATCATTTGTGATTTTTGTGGACTGCTACTTCCTCCTACAACAGGGGTTCATCCTCACCCTAGTACTGGCCTAACTCTATTGTAAGAATATTTCCATATCTTGAGGATTCTACACTGTCATTTTTCCAGTCCTGGTACCAGTGCGCCTACCAGGGTTGGGCACTTTTTATCCTTGGACTTGTGCACCCAGTGGTTTTCTTTATTTTTAACCTACTTCTGTCCATGATATATGCTATATAAAATACAGGGTTAAATTCAATAAAGCCTACACTAAGTGTACACTGTTCTGATTGAACAGACAACACAGATATAACTCACATCTTCTTCTTCCTAATTTTAGTTTTCCTACTGATGTTCTTGCAACTTTAAATATTTACAGGGATTCATAAAGGTTAGTACAAGGTGTCGACTACATGTACAACTAGTGTAATCGTTCTGAGTGACTAGAAAGCACAAAAATGTGATAAGAATTTTATTTAATACATATCATGTACGCATAGTGTAGGCTTTATTGAATCTGGTCCGCAGTCTATATATCAGTGTCGTCTTGGTGAGATTTTGTGAAAAACAGGGTCCACCTCATGAAGGTACTCACCAAGACATGAGGATGAATTCAAATCCAGCAATACTTCTCTCCGATTTTATCATCTCTTCTTTCGGACCCCATCTTGTCTCTTAATTTCTCCAAATCTTTTGGGTTTCTAATACCATGATGGGAATGGACCCCATTCCTAACTCAAAGTATGATTAAAGTTCATGAAATTAGTATTGCTTCAATCTTTGATGTTAGCCAGAAGTGTTCTTTGCAGCACCCACAATGTGCCCAGTAATGACTCCTCCTGCAATTCGTGTGGAGTTACATGTATTGGTAACATATCTAAATACAATTGTAGATTCTTTTTTATAAGACCCGTTGGTCCTACAACTACTGGAACTGTCTGGGTATCTTTCTTCCATATTGCTGTCATTTCTGCCTGTAAATCCTGATATTTTATAACTTTGTGTCTCTGTCTGTATTCAAGACACTGTAGTCATTGGGTGAAGCGATTTCAGTGATCAATGCTATTTTTGTCTTCTTTTCATGGGTGACTGTATTTTTGCATCTACCCTTTGAACTGTTGGTAATGGGTGATCCCATATGATGTAGACGTCAGCATTTTCTATGATGCTTTGTGGCTCAAGTTTCCAGTGTTTTTCAGCTACTTCAGTATTGTAATGTTTGCACAATCCCCAGTGTAGCAGTCTTGCCACATTGTTGAACCTTTCAGTATTCGGTCCTTGTACTATTAGTATGTCACAACCAGCAACAAGGTGAGCAGCTGTTTCCAGTTCTGTTTTACAGACCTACATTTGTCTGTTTCTTCCACATGTTCAGTGGACTTTGTAAACCAACTTATACATAGTCCACTATCTTGGGCCGCAAATATTAAACTTTCATCTTCTGGTTTCAATTTGCCTCTCCTTAACCATTCCTTTGTTCGATCCTGATCAACATGAGGTTGTTCCAGGAGTTTTCTATACTTGCAACTATATTTATGCATTTTCCACATCTCTTGCCTTCTCATCTGATCCTTCACCTTGTATCCTTTCTTTTGTTTTTGGCACATTCAGTTACTGACTGATTTTTATCTGCTTCTGGTTTGATTTCCATTAACTTTTGATGCTGATATGCTTCTGCTAGACTAAGTAGAGAAGTCATCTTAAATTTATTTTCCTCATGTCTAAAAACTTTCACTATGTTTGGGTCTTGTAAGGTCAGCAGATATGTATGCAGTCCTACGATTGCAGATCTGTACATGTAATCATTATTAGGAGGCCCATACCTTCTCTGGAATGGGGAATATATAATCTTGACATGCACTGATTTTTATAAATCATTTGATGACATTCCTGTCTAATCTGTCCAACACCTTTTGGGGCCAGTCAGTCACTCCAAAACTGTACGTTAGAACTGGAAGAGCAGATTAGTTTGTAGCTTTACTTTGTTCTTAGATGTCAACCCTGTTTTCAGGATTAAATTAAGTCTTCTAAAATTTTCTTTACTGAATTTTATTTGCATTTGTTAATGTTTTATTGTTGATCCTTCATCAGTTCCCAAATATTTATACACTCCGTTGCTCAAATTCTTTTATATCACATTCCTGTCCCAAACTGATGTTTTCTTGGCACTGCAGCTTTCCTGATTTAAAGGTTGCTTTTGCACATTTATCAAGACCAAATGACATTTTTATATCATCTTAAAAGGTTTTGACTACTTGCAGTTGTGCTTTCAGTTCCTCACCTGATTAGCTATACAGTTTTAAATCATCTACAAAGAGAAGATGAGAAATCTTTACATTCTGTTGCTTTCTGGGAGTCAGATTATAGCCGTGGCCTAATTTGTTAAGCAGACCGCTTAATGGAGTAAGGGCAAAGCAAAAGAGCAGTGGTGACAGAGAGTCACCCTAGAATATCCCTCTTTGGATTTTTATCCCTGGAGTTATAATCATTTTTCCTTTATCATGGCTTGTGTACATAGTGGTTTCTCACTGTTTCCTGGTCACTGTGATGCAGTTTATCATTGTAGGGTGTATCTTGTGCATTTTGAAGTACTCTTTTATCCATGAATGTGGGATACTGTTAAATGCTTTTGTGTACTCTCTCCATGCCATACTTAGAGTTCCCCACTGTTACTTTATTTAACAACAAATGATCCTTTGCTCCATGTGACTTTCTTTTATTACCCTTTTTTTCTATTACTATAATTGAGTTGTCTTCTAAATGATTATAAACTCTGTCGTTATCAATTCCATTGTATAGTTTATAGATTGTCGGAAGGCAAGTTATTGGTCTAGAATTTTTAGCATAGCTTGCAGGTTCACTCAAGTAAGAGCATTGCTTTTCCTGTTGTTAGCCATACAGGTGTTTATTTACAGATAGAACTGGGGACCATCTTTGCACAGTCCCCTTAGGACACCCTGAGAATAGCACCAACTTACCCCTTCAATGTTTTCTCCAGTCCCAGCCCACCCTTCTTATGTCAGAATCCACTTCTCTAATCCTCTGAGGACCTTTTCTTTTATCAAAGAGAGAGAAAGAAGATGTGGTTTAAGAAATAGCAAGGGTTTAACCAATATGCTGCTATGGATAGACCCTCCCGAGGCAGAGGGGTGTGGTCAGTTTTAATGGACATCACCCCTGGGGTGATGTCCATGACTTACCAAGAAGTCTTTCCAGCACTCCTGAAGGGTTGCCTGACTGCCACACTCTGGACACAGTCGGAGAGCGCTTATCCCTGCACCCTCAAGCCTGGCAGGCTATCACATGAGACACATGAGAGTTAAGGAAGATCACTAAATGATACATTATTGAAGTGAAGGATTCCACCAGTGCTTGCCTAACAAATGGAATGCACAATAGAGGAGTCTTTAAGTTTTTGTAAAAAAAGAGTCATCCAGCAGGTCCCCCAAGACCAGTTAGGATGTGGAAACTATTTCAGGTTCTTTTTAGTTCCAGAAAAGTCAGTGGACCTGAGGCCAGTATTGGACCTAAGTCATCTAAATCAGTTTGTAAAACAAAGATAGAATTCTGGATGGTCATGGTTCAGTTCATTTTACCTCTACTGAGGAAGGAAGACTGGATGTGATCAGTAGATTTCCAAGATGTCTATTATCATATCAAAATAAATAGGTAATCCAGGAAATTTCCTAATCTCTGGCTGAGAGACAATCACTTCCAGTTCAGAGCACTGTCTTTCAACTCCTTATAACCCCTGGGTGTTTACTAAATTCATGGCAGTTTTGACACCCAACCTCAGACTGCAGGGATTCTGGGTGTTCCTGTATTTGGACAGTTGGCTCCTCACTGTTGCAACCAGGGATCTACTAACTCAGCAGAGGGACTTCTTGCTTCAGTTACTTTACAATTTTGGAGTGAACAGTAAATCAAACAAAAAGCCAGCTAATACCTACATGGAGCATATAGTTCATTGGTTGCCACCTGGACATGGTAAATCAGATAGCCAGACTTCTGGACTCCAGAATTCTCCCACTTTAACAGGTAGCCAGTCAAGTCTTGTATCACCCCTGTCCTACTGCAAGGTTTATTCCAAGCTTCTAAGGGCTTATGTCTTTCGCAATCACATTGATCCGTCTTTCCAGGTAATGCATAACAATCCGTCCATGGACCATGTCATTTCAGTGGTCCCAAGTTTCTCATCCTCTAAATACCCCAGTTCAGTTGTCTTGCATTTGCAAGTCTCACATCAGGTGGTGACTAACATCCACAACAGTATTAGAAGGCCTCCCTTCTGTCTTTCACCTTCTGTAGCCACGGGTTATGACAGATGCATCCCATTTAGGATAGTGGGGCATAACAAAGGGAAAACTGTTCATGGTTCTTGAACACAAACAAAGGCCAGTCTTCACATCAACATTCTGGAGATGAGAGCAGTCCTTCTAGCTTTGCAGGCTTTTAAAGACTCTCTCCCTGAAGGTGTGATTTCTATCCAAATGTAGAACATAATATTAGTCTTGTACATCAGCAAACAATGGTGGACCCATTCTTATCCATTATGTCAGGAAGCCATGAGAGTGTGGCAATGGGAAATGTCTTTACATCATTTTCTGATAGCAATGCATATCCTGGGGACTTTCAGTGTTTTAGTGGACAAACTGAGCAGATCTATTCGCCTGCCTCACAAGTGATCTCTTAGTCAGTGGCAAACCAAGTCTAAAGCTGCTGAAGAAATCTTGCTGTGACCTTTTTTACATCATATCTGAACAACAAATGCAGTAGTTGCTTTGCCCTAATACTTCCACAAGGTCATTCACTAAGGCACATTCTAGTCCACAGTTGGCCCCCAGGTCTGTTGTAGTCCTTTCTTCCCTTTCCCAGATAACAAAATTCATTGAGAAAGCCAAAGGCGCAAAGCAAAAGTAATCCTCATTGCCCCTTATTGGCTTTGACAAGTTTGGTTCCCTTACCTTTGTCTTCACCTTTTATATCCCCCTCAGATGCTGGGAAACAGCTCATATCTCCTTTCTCATCTTTCCAGACATACTGTTCCGAATCCAGAGAGCCTAAATCTAACCGCATGGTTCCTCAAATTTTGAAGGTGGCCAGAGATGCCAGGCTTTCAAATCAAGTCATTCATATCCTAACAGCTTCACATAAGTCTAGCACCAGGAAAATTTATCTCAGTAAGTGGAAAAGTTTTCTCTATGTGGGCCACAGAGGATTGGACCCATTCTCAGCACTTCTTTATTTCATTCCAGATTTTCTGTTAGACTTGTTCCAGAAAGAGTCCTATTTTTCTACAAGTAAAGTACAGTTAGCAGCTGTTTCAGACTTTCATGTTGGTCATGATTAGATGCCCATAGCATCTTTGACAACCTCTAACAGCTTTCTGAAATGAACTATTTATACTTAGACCAACTATTGGAGACCTTGTCTCCTCCAAGGGATATAACTGTTGTGCTACAAGCCTTTAATGCAATCCTCCTTTGAACCTGCAACTTCAACAGATTTAAAATTTTGATCTTGCAAAACTGTCTTTCTAGTGGCTGTTAATTCTGCAAAAAGAATTTCATTATAGGCTTTTTTCAAACTACCATACTTAATATTCCATAAATATATAGTCTCCTTGAGAAGCAGAAAAAATGATCTAATTATAAAATGCTTGCCTGAATCTTTCAACCACCAAGTTTTAATTCCTACCCTACGTAAAATTTTTGAAAAGCAACTGGGCATGAATTTCTCTACAAATCAGATAACTATTGAGAGAGCACATCGGGTATTATGCTCCACAGGACTAACTAGTCATTCAAAACCAATGTACACCACAATCCTAAATTATCAGGATGTGCCAGATATAATTCTGTGGCCAAAAGGAAAAGAGTATTTGTCTGGCAAGGCTATGATTTAAAGAGATCACCAGGTCTGCAATTACATATTAAGCAAGAAAGATAGAAATTAGCACCCTTTTTTGACCATTGAATTAGTAAAGGTGACAAAGTTCAGAGGAGATACCCAGTGACTTTGTCCCTTACCCATCAAGACATGAAATTCAATACATCTTCAATGGCTGAGGCTAAGTGCATTTTTTTAAAATCTTCAACTTTAATTTAGAATAGTTATTAGATTACATTCTTATGTGAGAGGCTGTGATACGAAAGCTTCCCTTCTGTGGGTGGATATTTTGTTCATTTGAGCCATTGTAGAGACATTCAGCCATCTTGGATTGTAGTTTAGAGTATGTTGTTTAGAGTTGATTGTTTGGGTGCCATACTGTAGGAACTGTTAATCTACTGTTTTGTTTCAGTGTATTGATTGAGCTTCACTACGCAATACAGTATTTGACTTCCTGCATTGTTGGATGGAAAATTCCATTGTATTGAACCTTTCACATTCTCTGTTTTTCAAATATTTATTTTGACTTGTCTGATGTGTCAGTGGAGTGGACAGTAGATTGTCTTTTTTTAGTGTTTTGAACTGAACACAAGTTATATTTTATTTATTATCTGACCAGATTCCAACTTACTTAGGTAGCAAGTCAATGTTCCATGTATATTAGAAGTTTACTGATGTTATAACCACACGATAATGCAAAAACAACAAACTTTGTTCACAGATAACTCATAAAGGCTTAGAATACTCTGAAGCACTTTATTAAAAAGCTACTGGATGAAAAGCGATTCACATGATTGTTTTTAATAAAGTGTTTCGAGTATTCTAAGCCTTTGCTGTGACTTATCAGTGAACAGTTTACTGATGTTATGTTGTCCTATCTCGCCTTAATTCTATGCTGGTTGGGTTGAACTTGACCTAATTCAAAAGCTCGAGAGCTTTCACTGGCTTGAGGCTATACCCTATCCCATGATGCTCAGGGAAGATTACTCAGATCTCATTTGCCGCTCAAGCAGACCGGATGACTTCTGACTGGCTCTTGGCTAAGTTATAGTGTTATCTTCTATTTTCTTTCCTTCCTCATTTATATTTCCTAGATATATAGAGTTGAGTGTTTTGGCATTAGCAAGTTGTTAGTTACATACTTGACTTGTTTCCCTGCCTTTACTGTTGTTGGCTGCCGTTGTTTTTTCATCAGACCTACTTGTACTTATTGTCTTTAGTTCCCTATCCCTCGTTTTAAGCTCATTTTAGTTGGAGAGCTTTTTTTCTTCCCTATAGGTAGCTCATTTACATTAGACGGCTCCTCGCAGCCCATTTAATTTAGAGGGCTGCTCGCCTACCTTTCCGTTTGTCTTTTCCCCTGTTATTCATGAGGAGAGTCCATTTAAGTTAGAGGACTTCTCCTCTGTGTCATAATTTGTTGTTTAATCTAGAGTTAATGTTTTTCAAAAATAAAAAAAAAAGGTTTTATATTCAATAGTGTTAAGCTGTTTTGTCTTCTTAGACTAGTTGCTTGTGTGTTATTTAGTATTGCTTAAGTTTCCATTGTTGTTTCTAGGTTGAAAGCTGTAGTGGGCTATTACTCTGACTATAGTGCACATAATTACTGGATTCGAGTTTATAAAACTCTTTATTTTTGAATTTACGCAGTTAACTTCTTAGAACTAGATATTAGTACAATTTCTTGTAGTTCCTTTGTTAATAGACATGTCTAAGGACCAGAAAGAACCAAAACCATCTGGTTTCAAGAAATGTGACAGATGTAACCAGAAAATGTCTCTTACTGATGGGCACACCAGTTGTGTTTATTGCCTGAGTGCCCTCCATTTGCAAGAGTCTTGTGCCTTTTGTCATGTTTGTAGTAGCAGAGTACTCTTAGAACATAAAAATAAATTAATAGTCAGAGGTTTGCTGAAGGTCCCTTTCTCAGAGGCTTTGAAAGGGTCTCAGAGCTCTAAACCATTTGCAGGATCCCCTTTTCTTCAAAATCGGAGACGTTGGGCAAAAGAACTTTTACTTTGGCTCCAGCTTCGGAGCCACCTAAAAAAATCATGTCAAAGTCATCCGGTTCGGAACCAAGGGCTTTTGGTTCCTGAAACGTCTGTCTCTTCAGCTCCATCTGCAGCTCTGGAGCCAAAAGAGTTTCAATTCAGGAGCCGGTCCCCAGTTTTGGAACCGGTTACTCCAACATTAAGATCTCTGCTACAAAGAGCAAGGTCACCATCGTTGTCCTCCCTATCCTCCATGAGTTTATCCAATGATGACTTGGAGTGAGTGGTGAGGGACTCCTTCGAACACTGGCGTTGGCAAAAATTCTGATGACTCTAACCCAAAAGGAACCGGAGCCGACAAACTCCCCTTCCCCTTCTTTGATTCCTCCTCCAACATGACCTGGGGCTTCATAGCCAGAGGGCTTGGGCCCGATCGTAGTTGAATCGTTAGAACCGAGACCTCCAGCAGGATTGTCAGTTCCGACATCTGCTCTGACTTCCTTGGTTCCATCGGAACTTGAGTAGTCTAGGAACTGACATTCTCCCATCTGGTCTGGGGAGGAGAGTCAGCTTGGACAGTTTTCTGACCCAATTCTACCTCTCAGGGCCTCAGTGCAGTTGAGCTTGGTTCCTGCATCAGCTTTGGAGCCAACCGCTCTGCCTCAGCATCGGCCTTCCATCTCTTTGACGCTGAGGACCTCCTTGGAGCAGGGTGAGGGGGCTTTTGAGCTGATGGAGAGTAGTATCACCTCATACTGCTCCACTTTCTGGTCCATGTACTCTTCCCCTAAAGTGCCTGTGTTGGTCTCAGCCTCATTGCTTCCCCCCATGTGTAGAGATCCTAAGCCCCAGGAAGCCCCCGCAGGTGAGATTATCTCTTCTGAAACTTCCCCAGAGTACCCCTCTGAGGAGGTCTCCCAGAAAAGATTGTGCAAGAGGAAGCACGTAGGCTCGCTGGATGAGTCTATCACCTCAGACAACAACCTGGATGACTCAGAAGGGTCACCATGGTCCCCCTCTGAGGATGTCTCCTTTGCAGACATTCTGGAGATTCTTAAGCAGAGGGGTGGCTGGAAGCCCACCAATCCTTCTGAGGATGAGTTGGTGTTCCTGGAAACTTTTGGGTCTCACCTCTCCACCTCTTGGGTGTCTCCACCTTTTGGTCAGCTGATTAACATAATTTCTCGAAAGGCGTGGGGCTCTCCAGATATGATGGAACCTGTTCCGAGGAGGCCAAATAAATACATTGCTGCACCTACAGACAAAGAGTTTCTAACCAAAGGTGTCCCAGTAGATGCTATGGTGGTGGAGGCAGCCACAAAAAAGGAATTTCTCAAAAACTTCCTCATCTGTTTAGCCACTGAATATGGAATCTTGAATGATGGACAGATATGGAAAGCGTACCTTCTCTTCAGCAGCATTTATGCTTAGATCACTGAATTACCTGACCCATTTTATGAGACTACAGAGGGGTCTCCTGAAAGATCTAAGAGAGAGACCCTTCAAGGTACTGTAGCTGCAGCAGTTTCAGATAAAGTTTCCTCTCAGCTCTCCACCTTAAACTCCATGGTAAACTCTTCCATGTGGCTGATCTCCTATGCAGCCGATGGAGTGAGTAGAGCAGCGGCTACAAGTATCTCATTAAGAAGAAATTCCTGGATGTGCTTATGTAACTTTGCTTGTCATTGTTTGGGCCCAAAGTTAAAGAAACCATAACCAGGTGCAAGCAGGAGGGAAAGACTCTGCCATGGGAGTCCATTTTCCCTCCCCACTAGACCTTACCCTAAAGGTCAGAAGGCGGGAAAAATGTGATTCCACAAATCCCAAAGAGTTTTTCCTGATGCACGTGGTGATTCTTCCCCCAGGGGCAGAGGGGGAAGTAACAACAGAAGATGCCAACCTTGCAGCAGAGGGAGTCCCCAAAATCAGGGCGGCAGGGATTATTTCTTTGGAAAGCCCTTCCAGCACTCCTGAGAGGAGGCCTGCCTGTCTGTCTATGGAGACAGTCGGGGGTCATTTGTCATTGTACCCAAACACCTGGCTAGAATTCACACAAGACAAATGGGGACAATCATATCCAGAGGTTATTCCATACCCTTTCCACTCCCCCTTTGGAGAATCAGTTGGTCCCAGATATTCCACCCAGTCAAAGGGATTAGGCAACCTCAGAGGTACAGAAGTTGCTAGAAAAAGAGTCATCCAAAATGGCCCCGCAGACCAAATTGGATCCAGAACTTACTCAAGGTTCTTTTTAGTTCTAAAAAAGACTGGAGACTAGAGGCTCATTCTGGATCTCAGCAGACTAAACAAATCTGTCAAGAAATCAAAGTTCCAGTTGGTAACACTGCAGTCAATACTCCCTTTTTTGGGGAAAGATGATTGGATGTGCTTGATAAATCTCCAGGACGCATACAACCACATATAAATGGAAAGGCTGTCCAGGAGATATTTACACTTTTGGCTGGGAGCCAGTCATTATCAATTTTGAGCCCTGCCCTTTGGTCTCACTACAGCCCCCAAAGTGTTCTCCAAATGTATGGCACTGGTAACAGCTCACTTGAGGCATGTAGGATTCCGTCTAGACAACTGGCCAACAACCACCACCACCAAGCATCTACTAGTTCAAGCAAGGGACGAAACCATTCATCTCTATTCCAAACTAGTTATTACAGTAAATTTCAAAAATCTTCCTTGTTGCCTTCACAGCATCTTACATTCTAAGGTGCAGAATTAGACTCAAAAGAAATGTTGGCCAAACTCACCCACGAAAGGATTCAGTCCCTACACCATCAGATCAACAACTTGTTATCCAAAACAAAAGTCCAGGCGAAGACAGTCTTACAAGTTCTAGACACCATGGCAGCTACAATTATTTTGGTACCTCTAGCACGTTTGCACATGAGAGTTCTTCAGTGGCTATTTTTCTCCCAGTGGTCCATGCAACACCTACCACTGTCACACAAGGTCATTATCACAGAATCCTGCAAAAAGGACCTACGGTGGTGGCTTCACACGACACAGTTGACTATGGGCTGACCGTTTCTCTTTCCTCAACCTATAGCCATAGTGACCATGGACACCTCTCAGATAGGGTGGGGGAGTATTATCTGGGAAAGACTGTCCAAAGCACCTGGCAGGATCACGAGAACCACTTCCATGTCAATGTCCTAGATATGAGAGTGGTCCTGTATGAGTTTCAAGCATTCCAGGACTCTGTCCCGATGGGAACTGTTGCATTTCAGGCAGACAGTATGTCAGTAGTGTGGTACATAACAAGGAGGAACCAAATCCTCTCTCCTATGTCAAGAGGTTCAAAGAGTATGGCAATGGGCAGTCTCTTCTCAACATTTTCTGACAGCAACACACATCCCGGGGAAATCCAACTTGATAGCAGACAAACTCAGCAGAGCTATTCTGATGCCCCACAAGTGGTCCCTAAAGCAAGAAGTTGCAGAAAAGATGGGGCCAGCCCTGCTGCATCCTTTGTCCACGCCCATGAATGCCAAATGCAGCAACTACTTTGCCATGGTTCCTTCTCTGGGGAAGTCACCAAGGGATGTACTCGTACATGATTAGCCCCTGGGACTACTTTATGCCTTCCCTCCCTTTCCCCTGATACCAAAGGTCCTTCAAAAAGCCAACATGTTGAAAAGCACAGATGTTCATCATGTTTCACTGTTGCAGTCCTAACTAATTGGTTAACCTGGCTCCCGGTAGCCCTTGATCGGCCAGAATACCAAAGGTAAGTAAAAATGACATCTGCTGCCATCGGTTGTAAAGGGCATCAGGACGTGCGATGCAAAAGGAGGCAGCTGACATCACTTCCTCAGTCTTCCTAGCCACGGAGCCCGAAGCAGAAGCTTGTCATGCACGAGTGCTGGTCGGCAGATTACCTTGGTTCATTTCCAGCTACAAGAGTTGAAGCCTACTACAGCTAAGTACCCCATTGGGGATACTCTTTTCTTGCCTTAACGAATGTTAGAAAAGGCTAATAATTGCCTTACCTGTGGAAAGCAGATTCCCCATAGAGATTTTCATTCCTATTGCATTATCTCTTTAGGCCTTGACCATGACGTTCCCAATTGTGATCTCTGTGCCTCATTTAATCCATGTACTATCCATCGTCAGGCTAAGATTTTGGCTAGGCGTTTTGGAGTTTGGCCCAAGTTAATTGGTATGGCGTCCACCGGTCTTCAGGCTTCGGATATTCTGAAGAAGCGTAAGGACAAGGACCGCAACAGGCCTCAGAAATCTACATCCTTGGATGAGGTTAAGTTGGTCGTCAGTCAGGCGGGATCCAGTGAGATGCTTTCGCAGTCCCTGCAGTCCGCAGATGTACAACAGCAGGCCTTGATTGAGTCCGAGTCCCTTAGGCCTTTGGCCTCCATTTTGTCTTCTGATCTGTCACCAGTCGCCTCTTCTGCTGGAGCTGGAACCGCTAAGCTGACTCCGGGGTCCGAGGCCCCCGTTTTGCGCTCTGACAAAAAACTTCTTCCCTCCACTCCTCCTGAGTCCTTCAGGCTTGCAGGTAAACCTTCCATTCGTAAGCCTGTGAAAAGGAAGGCTCTAGTTCCTTCTAGTTCCCCTCAATCCCAAATGGTTAAAATGGCTAATGGTTTGTTAACTCTTATTAGGGGTTCTCAGCCTCATCCTCCCAAAAGGAGTAGGGATGTTTCTCCTGAGGTTTTGTCCTGTTCAGGGTCTGATTCTGTCAGCATTTCTGCTGATGAAGAGGAACTCTCTTATGCTTTTTCTCCCTTTGAGGATTCAGGTGCAGAGTAGTCCATCCCTTCAGCCTCTTCTCCAGAGGATTTCTCTTTTGGTGACACTTTAAATACCCTCAGGGAACATTTTAAATGGGAAAGCCAGGATTATCTCCAGTCTAAGAAATGGATTAGGGAGTTTCTGGATTTACCTCTGTGTTGGAAGTTGTTGATGATGTGTTTCTGGAAAATTCCTTGTCTCCAAATTTGGTTCCCTCTGCTCCCAGGAAACCTGACAGGTACTACAGAGTCCCTGAATCTCACCTTTTTCTTTTCAGGAACCCGTTGGCGGATCCAGAGGTTATTTCTCAGGGCCCTAAAGGAGTTAAGGCCACTGTTACCAGGAATCCTGTTCCTTCAGACAGGGACTCTAGGAACCTAGATAGGTGGGGCAAAATGTTTATACATCTGCCACCCTAGCTGTTAGGGCTACCAATTGCCTTTTTCATATGCTGAAGTACCAACAGCATACCTTGGAGGCTATTATGTCTAAGACAGCAAGTGTACCTCCTTTGGCAGAGAGTAAAGACATGCAAGATTTGTTGAATTCATCCACTCTGGTCAATAAGCATTCTTTGCATTGTGGTTTTGACATCCTTGAGGCCTCCAGTAGGGCTACGGCTACTGGATCTGTTATTAGAAGGCACACTTGGCTCAGAGAACAGCCTCTTACAGAACCTGTCAAGGCTAAGCTTTTGGATGTACCTCTGCATAAAGACCTTCTTTTTGGCAGCAAAGCTGAGAAGGTACTTAAGAAGATGGAGAATATGGCCAAGTCCATGCAAACTGTTAAGGATTTTCTGCAAGTTCATCCCCCCTAGTTTTAGCAGGAATTACCCTTCCAAGAGTTGGACCTTTCCTGATACCAGCAGACAGAACTGTTCCAGGACTAGAGGCTACAAATCTTCTAGGGGGCAGGCAGCTACCCCTCAAAGGTCTAGGTGGTGAGAGGCTTCCACTTCTAAGGCGGGAAGCTCCAAGCCTGCATCTCAGTCGAAACACTCTCAATGACATTTTTCAACTTCTGCCTGTTCTTACTTGCCTGGAGAGTTCTTTGGGGGGTTGGCCCTTTTTCAGATGTCTGGGCCTCTATCACAGATGACAAATGGGTGCTCAGAACAGTGTCCCTGGGGCACAAGTTTTCTTTCCAGCTCCCAAAGGATTCCCACATGTTCCTCCAAACCAAAGAGCAGAAGTAGAAAAAAAATATGTCTTTGTTTCATCTGGGAGCAATTGAATCAGTTCCTGCTCAGTGGGTAGGCCAGGGCTTTTATTACAGGCTTTTCCTAGTTCCAAAAAAAGAGGGCACCTGGTGTCCTATCTTAGATCTTTCCATTCTGAACTCTCTTCTAGTAATTCCAAAGCTCAAAATGCTAACTTTGCATCAGTTGCTACCAGTGCTGGAAAAGGATTCCTGGCTGGTAATCTTGGATCTCAGAGGCTTGTCTGCACATCCCTATCGGGGAAAGTTGCAGGCAGTATCTTCGTTTCAGAGTGGGCAAGCAACATTATCAATTCTCTGCGCTGCCCTTTGGCTTATCTACTGCTCCCAGAGTCTTCACAAAGTGCCTGGCCCCAGTCATTGCTTTTTGCAGGCAGAAGAAAATTCAGATTTACCCATACTTGGACGACTGTTTGATTCAGTCAAGTTCTCAGGAAGAGGTACTAAAGGATCTGGAATTCATAAAGACTCTTCTCTCTTTCCTGAGTTACACTCTCAACATGAAAAAATCAAAAATGGTATCATCCAAAGAGATAACATTCCTGGGAGTAGTCTGAACACAGCCACCCAGATGATACATCTCACCCAGGAGAAACAGACAACTCTTTCAGTTTACTTCAAGGACTTGGCAAGCCTGTCCCATCTCCCTGCAAGGAAATACCTGCAAGCTCTGGGATTCATGGCATTTTATATTCTCATTATTCCATATGCAAGACTGCATATAAGGAAATTGCAATGGTACCTCAAGAACATTTGGTGTCAACCCACACAGGACCTGGATATGATGATCCCTCTGCTTCCATCTCTGCAGACGGAGTTTCTATGGTGGGCAACAGCCTGTCTACAAAACAAAGGCATGCCCTTTCAAACACCTCCTGCCACTCAAGTTCTGACTACAGACACATCGGACTACGCCTGGGGAGCACACCTGGATGGCAGATGCATACAGGGACGGTGGAAAGCCCAGCAGGTGCTCTTACACATAATTCCAAAAAAGAGAGAAAGGCACCAAACCAAACTAGTAAATAGAAAATAGGTACCAACCCACAATGAAACAATGAAGCCACAGATCAAAATGCGAGTGAGGCTCTTTAATGAACACAATAGGCACTGCAAACTTGCATGAATAAAACAACAAGCACATAAACGTATCCACAGTTTGCGTTTTAGTTTCCAACACTTCTTCAGATGTGGTCCTGCATACAACCTTCTCCTGGCCCCAGGTGATGCTGCGCCGTCTCTTCTGATTCATCTGCCATAATTCGTGCTCTTCATTTCTCTTTTATAGCAGTTTCTTCGCAGAGATTCATACATTCTAACTCATATTACACTTACGAATAGGATAAAACACGGTCATTTAACTCCCTATGTAATCTACGGATTACATAACCTGCACATAAATCTAAAAGAGTTGATTGCAGTTCAACAGGCCTTACTAGCTTTCAAGCATCTTCTTTCTCCAGGAACACTGCTTGTCAGAACAGACAACACCACAGTCATGTGGTATATCAACAAGCAGGGAGGGACTCACTCTTACCCCATGTGCAGACAAAGCATGAATCTTTGGTCCATGGCAGCATCCCTGGACCTGCATCTCCTAGCTCAGTTTCTTCCAGGAAGGCTCAGTGTTTTGGCAGACCAGTTGAGCAGGCGAATCCTGGATCCTCACGAGTGGCAGGTTGAGCAGGCGAACCCTGGATCCTCACGAGTGGCAGCTAAACAGAGCGGTCTTTCACAGCATCATTCAATGTTGGGGCACACCTCAGGTGGATCTTTTCGCCTCCCCAGACAACCATCTTCTACCTCTCTCTTGCACCAGACAGCATCACAGCAGAGCCTGGAGAGTGAATGCTCTGCCCTTCCCTTGGACATTGCTATCAGTTTATGCCTTCCCTCCTCTTCTACCCAGAGTGTTATTGAATATCAGGGACGAATGACCAAGGACTATACTCATAGCTCCGGAGTGGCCCAGACAGCATTGGTATCCACTGCTTCGCAGTCTCTCCCAATTTCCTCCTTGGCATCTTCCTCTGAAGCCAGATCTTTTGGTTCGGGAAGTGGGAATCATTCTGCATCCTTATCTTCACTCCCTCCATTTGGCAGCATGGCTCATTGTATGACTCCTTCTTTATATTCTTCCCTTTGCCAGCAGGTGGTTGACGTGCTGAGGGAGGCCAGGATGCCTAGCACTAGGAAGTCCTACGCTGGCAAATGGGAAGGGTTCTCTCGCTGGCTGCAGGCTAGACGGGAATCTTCTTCTCAGCTTCCCCTTCTTCTGATCTTGGAATAACTGGCTGAATTGCTTCAGGGTGGTCTTTCTTTTTCCTCTGTCACGCTCCATGCTTCAGCCATTTCTGTTCATTGTTCTTTTGAACAACCCATTTTCTCTCATCCCCTAATGAAAATGTTTTTCAGAGGTGCTTGCAACTTAAAACCTCTCAGAAGGGCGCCTACTCCAGCCTGGGATCTTAATTTTGTTCTGGAGAAACTCACTCTTCCTCCTTTTGAGCCAGCTGCCACTGCAGATTTAAAGTTTCTCTCTTGGAAGACTGCCTTCCTCTTGGCTGTAACTTCAGCAAGAGGGTTTCGGAGCTGCAGGCTTTGATGGTTGTGGAGCCTTTTATTATTTTCCATACAGACAGGGTCTCTTTGAGAATCAATCCCTCCTATATGCCTAAGGTGGTCTCTAGCTTGACTCTTAATCAGTCCATACACCTTCCTACTTTCTTTCCTAATCCTTGAAATAGAGGTGAAAGGATCCTACATTCTCTTGATGTGCACAGACAGCTCAGATTTTGCCTGGACAGGACTAAAGATCTTCAGAAAGCAGCTCAGTTATTCGTCAGTTTGCCACTGGAGCTCAGGGCAAGGCTATTTCTAAGCAAACCATTTCCAAGTGGATTGCACATTGTATCACCTTTTGTTACTCCTTTCATGGCAAGGTTCCTCCTCAGGGGGTCAGGATCCACTCAACTAGAGCAGCTTCCACTTCTGCAGCATTTTTAAAGTGTGTCCCTACTAAAGATATTTTGTAGGCTGCTACGTGGTCTTCTGTTCACACTTTCACAAAACATTATAATTTGCCCCTGTTTTCCAGGGCCAGGGCAGGGTTTGTCACTGGCAGGGCATTATCACCAACCCTTGATTCTGTTGGTTCCGCCTCCCTTTTCTCTGGGCTTTGGGAATCAACCCATTAGTTAGGACTGCTACAGTGAAACACGATGAACATAGTACAGTTGTGTACACTTAGCAGAAATGTAGATGTTCAAGTGTATTCAGTGTTGCAGTCCTGGTTTCCCTCCCTCCTTCCCCCTTGTTGATCTTCTCATATTCTCTTTTCCTGAGGTATAGGCTGAATTGGATATTATTTGCCAAAATTGCTTTTGGTTTATCCTTTTTTTTCTGGGAGTTTCTGACTGTTATGGCAAGAAAGACTGAGGAAATGACGTCGGCTGCCTCCTTTTGTATTGGACGCCCTGACGTCCTTTACAACTGACGGCAGCCGATGTCATTTTTACTTACCTTTGGTATTCTGGCCGATCAAGGGCTACTGGGAGCCAGATAACCCATTAGTTAGGACTGCAACAGTGAATACACTCGAACAGCTACATTTATGGTAAGTGTACACAACTGTACTTTGTACCATACTGGCCTCGGCAAATCTGGTTTCCCTTTCTATGGACCCATCACCAGGAGGATCCTGGACCCAGTTTTAGATCTTCTGACCCATTCATCAGGGACGTTCCATCCATCGATCCAGACCCTAAAATTGACAGCTTGGCTACTCCATTTCCACAAATAGCCAGACTCCACGACACCTCTCTGGCAGTTAGACACATATTGATTTTTTCACATAAGCCATCTGGGAGAAAATTATACTCCAGCAAATGAAAAAGATTTTCACACTAGGCCTCCAAAAATAACATAGATCCTTTTATGGCTACCATCACAGCAGTGCTAGAATTTCTCGCTAAACTTTTTAATGAGGGTGCGGCAGCAGCTACAATCAGAATTCAGTTAGCTGCTCTATCCAATTTTCATATTGGGAAAATGGGACTGAGAATCATGTCCCACAGACTTTGTAAAGCCTTCCTAAAAGGAACCTTTTTGTTAAGACCTCCAGTGAAAGAACCTCCAGCTCCATGGGACCTAAATTTTGTTCTTTCCCTTTGAACCTGCATCATGTGACATAAAGTTTTTGTCATGGAAGACTGTTTTCTTAGTGGCTATTACCTCTGCCAGATGAGTATCCTCCATACATAATTTTTCATAAAGATAGTCTCCTTACGTACTAACCTTTCTTTTCTACCAAAAGTGTGCTCAGAGATGAATCTAAATCAATCTATTGAATTACCAGTCTTCTTGCCAAACTGTGGCAGCAGGGCAGAATATAAATTATACCAGTTCAATGTACATAGACAACTGCATTTCTGCATGCATAGAACTAAAGATTTCAGAAAGTTGGACCAAATTTCTATGTCCTTTTTGACAAAAAGAAAGGATTACCATTGTCAAAAGTAACATTTTCAAAATAGCTCACAGATTGTATTTCCTACACATACAACTCCCAAAAAAAGCAATTACCGGGCAACGTGAATGGCCATTCCACAAGAGCATTTGCAACTTCCTCTGCCTTCCAGGCCAGACTCCCGTTGGATTCCATTTGTGCAGCAGCTACATTGGTAAGGCCTCATACCTTTATTACTCATTACAAAGTAGACATGGCCTCTTGGAACAGGGCCTCATTTGGGTCCACTGTTCTGAAGAGTTTTTTCCCCTTGAGCCACCCAGGAAAGAAGGTGTTAGGGATGCTGTCTCAACCAGCATAGAATGAAGTCGAGATAGGGCAACATAACATTAAGAAGTTATGTACTCAACATAACGTTCCATGTTTGTTGTCCATCTTACCTTCATTCTTGCTTCCCACCCTCCTTCCCCCTCCTTTGCTCCTGGAGGAACGGGCGGATAATGCTATTTATAATTGGATTATAGAGTCTCTGAATTCCTTTCGAGTCTTGTCTAGACAGCTTTGTTTCTGTACATATAAAATATTAATGCTTTCACTTGCAAACAAGATCTGGGTAATCTTCTCTGAGCATCATGAGATAGGGTATAGCCTCGAGCCAGTGGAAGCTGTTGAGCTTTTGAATTAGGCCGAGTCAGAACCAATGTTTGGTTCTGAACCCAACCAGCATAGAATGAAGGCGAGATGGACAACAAACATGGAACATTATGGTGAGTACATAACTTCTTATTTTTTACTTCTTTTTCAAGAAAATCTGACTTGTAATATTCAAAATATCCTCTCTTTGGATGAACTGTAAATTAAGTGTTAAGCGCACAGTTTTTTCCCCCAGATTCAATATGTTGTGGGTATCATAACTGTGTAAGTGTGCTTA
The DNA here is from genome assembly GCF_019279795.1 of Protopterus annectens. NCBI lineage: Eukaryota > Metazoa > Chordata > Ceratodontiformes > Protopteridae > Protopterus > Protopterus annectens. The sequence goes on along the minus strand of NC_056739.1, from coordinate 1,024,477,724 downwards.
TTACTTTCTCATTAGTAGCATATTACCATCTAATGACTAGGATTTGGCAAAGGAGTTGCCATTGGATATCATAGCTCTTCTGTTTCTCTTTTTAATTGAAACTGATTTTGAGCTATATACAGAAGCAAATAATATAGTAGGCTAAATATTTTTGGTTGGCATTTATTTAAGTCCACTTTGGTGTTATATTAGAGGTTAGCAGTAGTTTATAGCTTCCTGATGATGTTTACTTGGTGTACATCATGTAGCCGCCATAAGGTATTTAGTGGTTGTTTTTTAAACTCATTATATCTTACTATGTATGTTTTCAAGGCTTGGGTGTCACTTTTCTGTGCAAAAGAATATTTTTTATTTAACCCACCTTTATTTGCTTAATGTTATTTACTCTTCCTACTAGGAGAATTTTTGGGTTAGACCTAAGGGTAGGAAGTGAAGAGTACTACAGTGTTTACCTAGTCAAGTTAAGCTTATATTTATTGCTTTATTGCAACACAGAACAATAGTATTTTGTTTATTGTATTGGTTAGTAAAACTATTACTAAGTAGAATTTTTCATAATTACGCAAGATATGGCCCATAGAATCTTGGAATGTAAATGGTATTCAACAAGTTACTAAAAGAAATTACTCATGCATCTGTTTTATAAATCCAAACATCAGATTAATTTTATTCAAGAATCAGATATGCCCTGTCAACAATGGAACCAAATTAGTAGAAAATAGATTTAATGCAGCTTCCAGGGGATTATTAAAGTAAAGGTGTAGTCATTTTGATAAACACAATTTTTAAGAAAATATTCTATTTAGTGATTAAGACTCATAGGGCAGATGGTGTTAGTTATCTGCAAAAATCCAAATTTAAAATTCCTATACTTTTTTTAAATTTATGTGCACTTTGTGATAAACAATATGAATTTATAATGGAAATTCATACAATATGAATTTATAATGGAAGTTCATGATATACTCTCTTTATTATTTGAGGGGATCGGAATTCCGTTATTCATTTTAAGAAAGAACCTCTAACTGTAAGTATAATCTAAATGCTTCTCTAGCCTTTACTAGACTTAATATCAAATTTCAACTTATTTGACCCTTTAATTTGTTTCCAAATCAGAGTAATACCACTGACTATACCTACTTTTCTAAATGTCTAAATCTTACTGTATAATTATTTTTTTTAATTGTGAATCAGTTTCATAATTATAAGCCAGATTTTCAAATAGACCATTCTAAGATAATGTTAATTTTCCATCCCTATTTTAATAAAAATTATAAACATAATTTGAATCTAAATTCTAACCTGTTAGATAAGCAAGACATAAAGGCTGATATACTTTCTCTAATACTAGAGTTCCAAACCTCAAATTAAAATTCTGACATTTCCTTTGATATACTTTGGGCAACATTGAAAACTCAGCTTTGGGCATTTTTATAAGTAAAGCTGCCTTTTATAAAAAGCTTACAAAATAAAAGTATTTACTTTAATAAATAAATTACATGAACTCAAGACAAAACAAGCTACTCAGTCTATGAGTTGGAAAAGACATTACCCACACTAAGAAGCAACTTCTACACTCTTTATTTTTCACAGATTTCATGGTATGAATCAAAATGCCTTGCATGATATTCTAAATGGGTCCAGTCCCCTTCTAAAACTTTGACCAGACTAATACAATTAGACTGTCACACCCCATTTATTTCAATTATTAAATATAAAGAACAATTGTTAAACAATACCAAAGATATATTTCAGGCCTTTACAGAAATATATTCGCAGCTATATGGTCAGCACAACACAGACTCTAGTGACAACAATTTATATATTTACTTAAATAGAACAGAGTTTCAAAAACGTAATTCTACACAATCCAATTTCCTAGATATTCCATTCGCCTTAAAAGAAATTAAGGATGCTATTAAAATTTTTAAATTGCACAAAGCTTTTGGACCTGAGGGTTTCTGTATCAGATTTTATAAATGCTCCATATCTTACATTACCCCTATTGTATTCAATTTATTTATTACAAATTTAGGCACATCTTAGTCTTAGTGACTTCAAAACAATTATCATTTTAAAACATAATTCTGATCTAAATGATCTTCCTAGCTATAGACCAATATCACTTGATAATAGATTAAAACCAGTTCTTCCTTCCATTCTGTATCCTTATCAGTCTGGTTTTCTAAAGCAAAGACAGACTTCAGGTCATACTGTTACATATAACCTTGTTCAGTCATTCATTAATAAATTGCAACAATTTTACTCTGTTTATTGATGCTTCTAAAGCTTTTGATAGTCTTAACTTAGTTTTTATTTGCAACTATGCAACACATAGGAATCCCTGCTTCCTTTGTTAAAACTATTAGCAACTTATATGATAAAGCTTTCATGCAACTTTTCAAAAATAAGAATTTTCTAATTCAATACCTATTTTCAATTGGGCTAGACAGGGTTGCTCTCTATCGCCTTATCTTTTCAGTATGTACATTGAATCACTATTCCATGCTGTCACACAATATATATATGTCCACACTCCAAAATTATTCAATATTAATACACATTTTACTGCATTTGCAGATTACTTAATAATATATTTATTCTCCCCTTTCAGATATCCCCAAAATAATCCTAACTGCTAATAATTTTCTACAACTCCTTAAATCTTTATAAATGTGCTATTTTCCCTCTCAGCTATAACTTAACCCACCAACTCCATAACCTATGATTATTAAAGTCTCCACATCATTGACATACTTAAGTGTTTACTTCAATCTTCACCAGTTCAGTTCATTTGTGAGTAACACAATGAATACTTGTAATAAAATTAAACAAGATAGTAATAGATGGACAAATCACTGCTACTTTAGATAAAAGGGATACATTTAATCAAAATAAACATTCTTCCCAAATTTGTATTTCTGTTCAGTGCTTCCTTTCAAAGTATACCTCTAAATTCTTTCATAATATCACTTCAGATCTTAAATTTTTATGGTCTCCTAAATCAATTTGTATAGCTTATAAAAATTAATTACTCCTAAAGTAAATGGAGGTGTTGGCTTATCTTATATATATGTATATTATATGATTAGTAACGCAACACGATTAGCCAAGGTTGTAAAATTACCTCTTAACCCTCATGTATGGCAACTCCCTTGGTGTAAAATTTGGCATAACTACCTCAACACTTCTCAAATACATATTCAAGCCTTACCTTATGTAAACCACCATACCATTAAAAGCCTGAAAATATCAGTCCTTACTGTGAACAGTATTCTTCTATTCAAGAAATATCTTAAATCTTTAAACTTATGATACCTTTACCATCTTACAACCAATAAATAAAAATCCTAATTTGAAACTTAACAGTCAAATGTTAGACTTGTCTTCTTTTCTTCTTCTTCTTGTAAACCCGTGTATTGTTGATTTCAGAAATGTTAAACCTTCAACTGAAAATGTAACCTGCCCAAAGGATGCTTACCAATTTTAAATCATATTTATTTATTGAATAATGCATTTGATCTCTCCAATTTTAATTATAAAAGCTATGATATTTATAAGCAGATAAATTATTTTTGACAGTCAGCCAAACCTGAATATTATAGCTGTAAATTACTAAAATCAAATTTAATGACACTTATTTATTCCTCCTTATTGGTTAAATAAACTTTCTAACATCTCCTGTGATTTATTACATAAGGCAGTCATACTGAATAATAAATGCATTCCTCTTAAAAGTTATTGTGTACATAGTTTATGATTCTCAATAACGCACATCTAACCACTATAAAAATTGCACCCTTTTTTCCTAACCACCCCATCATCATGTATTTTATGTAACTATCCACAAGCAGATCTGATTCTTATTTTATGGAGCTGTAAACACACAACAAACATGGTTAAATGTTAAAGCTAAATTACATCTTATGGTTTACAGTGAAAATATATACAGTGAAGAATTCATGATCTTGCACATACCTATTGTTGATTTATCAAAGGAAAATCCATTTCTTTTATTAGCCATCTTTATGCTTATTAAACTATATATTGCTAAAAATTGGACCAACAGTCTAAATGGGAAATGGATAGGAAATATCTTAAGGCTTACCCTCTTGCTTTTTAGTAAAGAAAAGCTTCCAGAATTTAAATGTTATTGATAAGTTATACAAACATACTTTATAATATGTCTCCATATGTGTGTGTGTATATATATATATATATATATATATATATATATATATATTAATTACCAGATTTAATTTTTATATATCCATTTGCTGTTATCTTTTTGTCTTTTTTCATTCCTCATTCCTTAGAAATTTTCCTTATTACTCTTATATGATCACATGGGATTTCAATTTGTAGTGCAAATTTCTTGATATTTTCATATTATTGGGTACCCTGTTTATTGCATATAGTGTAAATACTTTGCAGTTTAAGTAGTTGTATATACTGTGTTCTGTTATTGTTTTAACTTCTTTTTTCTATCTATAATATTTGGAAAACCTGTTGGTATGTATATCTTTTTTGTAAATTGTGAAGAAAATTAAATTAAACGTTATTTGAGGTGACAACAGTCACAGAACTGAGAATGCCTTCATGGATTTAATCTGGTACAAACAGCCTAAGGTTGGCAATGAAGCTAATTGGAATTCAGTGGTAGAATGAGTTCTGCAGGCACAAGGCATTTCAGAAAATGCTGGTAAGAAGGCTGATAAATATATCTTGATATAAATCTGGGTGTATGTCCAACTGGTAAAAAAAATGGTTTTAAAGACATACACCTGCAATAGGATGAAATGAGAAGAGTTGATATGAACACTGAAAGAAGATCTACAAAGATGTATTCTGAGGTTGTAAGTCAGGCAGCCAGAAGCAGCAGCAGCAGCATGGGGGAGAGGGAAGCACATGCCTTTAAAGAATCACTGAAGACTGAGTGTGTATAGAAATTAACAAGTGGTAAGAATTTTAACAAAAACCCATAACAAAAATCAGTCTTAGCCATTCAAATGTATGTTATTATGGATAATATTATTTTACCTCTGGGTTTTAAGACATAAATAGCATTAGTTCACTTAGGTAATGAAGACTTTTGTGAAGTGATTTTCGTAATATATTTGTTAGCAGAATGCTTTGAGTGAAGCAGTGAAAAAAAATGCTGGCTCAGTGGAAGGCTTTCTCTTTTAGAATGTAAGCATGCACTTACAAAGAAAATTAAATGAACAGTTCAGAACAACAGGTGTAGAAGAATATGTGTTATTTTTTTTTCTGTAATGTAGCACATGATAAAGAAGTGTATGATGAACAATAAGCTTGTATGTAAGGGTGGGGAATATGGTTTACAATGAGTGTGCGTGAAGAAAAATATGAAATGGTTTAAAGGGCGCACTGTGGGACAATAGTGTTTTTCTTATTTTTTTTTTTTCATTTTGTGGAGAAACAACACATTTCATGCTGGATTGTAAAAAAAAAAAGATGTCGACATTTTGGGGGGAGGGAGCATGCTTCCAGGAAAATACGCTGAAAATGCAGTGAAAGTGGACATTTCTGGTTTGACTGCTCTTAGAACAAGAAATGCAAAATTAACAGGAAAATAGTTAGACAATTAGTTGAAATTTTTACTAAAGATATTTGTAGAGAAGAAAGTATTATGGAGGAAATAAGGAAAGAGAATGAAGAAAATACTAGACAGGATGGGGTAAATGAAGAAGAGGATTGTCTGCAGACATCAAGATGCAGGTTAACAATAAATGTGCTGTATTAGAAAGTGATAAAAGAGAAAACGGAGAATTAGAAACAGAGGAAGAACAAGAACAAAATAATGCAAATTTGATTGGTGAGGGTTGGGAAAAGAAAGAGAAAAACATAAGCTGAAAGTAAGAAAGATGCAATGGAAGAAGGATGATAGAAGAGTATATAGCATTAAATATAAATAGTATACAAAGTAATATCAGGAGTTTGTTAGTGACTAAATCGTAATCCAGAGAAACGCAAACCAGGAAAAAGAACAAAAAGCATGAATGTGCTGTGATCACTGCAAACCACACCACATTTATTTAGGAGAAGTACATAAGTGCTTTAGTCCGTTGCTATTAGAGGTCTTCACATAACAGAAAAGAAGTGATACACTGCTATTTAAAAATCATATCATATTTTTGCTCCAAAAGTTTTAAATCAACAATGTAACAAACACAAGAAAGGAATTAGTATCGTAAACAATTTTACTGAACTGTATCAAGACAGAGTTGTCCTATACACCCAAATTTTGGGCATAGTCTTGCATAATAATTTTATAGTGTTTGAGAACCAGTTTTCCTGCAACAGAAGAGTGTAGCCATGGGCTCAACCTGTGGGTCCCTTTATGCACATATTGTGATGATAGAATGGGAGAAAAAAATACATTTTTAGCAGTGGCTTCAACAGTTCATGGTATCTCTATATGAGGTACCTGGATGATATATTTATTGTATGGAAGGATGGTGTGGATAAGATTTACAAGTTTGTAGAATTCATTAATCAGACCACTGATTTACTACAGTTCACATATGCAGTAGGAGAAGACACTATTTTATATCTGGATATAAATTTATTGAAGGATAGGGGAAAAACATAACAGCTAAGATCTTTTGAAAACCCACTTATTCTTTCCTTCATTACTCCAGCTCCCACCCCACCAAACAAAAAAAAGGTGTCATTAAGGCCCAGTTCATCAGAGCAGCATGTGTGGTTACACTTTTTGATGATTTTGCTGAAGAATGAGAGACCCGTAAAAATATATTATTGAAGAGGAGTTACCCCAAGACCTTTATTAACAACACTATGAATGAGGTGATTTGTAAGAGGAGATCTAATTTTACCATCCTGTTTTGTTGGACTGTAGAGGACAGAACCAGTTTGTAACTGTGTTTGCTGACAATAAGGATCCTGAGGCAACTGGTAATGAAATTCCATATGCCTGTACTTTTATTACCACCTTTTCGTTGGTCTCTGAATTCATCAGGTGGGTGTTGAATAAAAATTGGGCATTAGTATATGACAACACAGACTTAAGGAAAAACTTTTCTAAAGGGCCATTGGTCATCCATCGGAAGAGTATTAGTATGAAAAATATGCTTGAATCATTTAAAAGAAACAAAGATGGTTTGAAGAAAGGAATGTTTAAATGTGCTTTATACAAGTTTTGAAAAGACATCTTGTGTGCGGATCATGTTGTAATAAAAAATGAAACATGGTATATTAATGGTAGATACAACTGTCTGTCTAAAGGGGTTGTTTATGTGGCCCTATATCAGAACTGTTCAGCATTCTGTGTAGGAAAGACTAAATGTGTCTTGATAGAAAGTATTTACAAACATTTGTATGCCATCAGAACAAAAAATGACAATAAAAATGACAATAATGTCCTGTTTAAACATTTAATTGAATACACAGAGCATTGCTTTACATTTGTGGTGTTTGATCAGTTTGCTGCTAACCCCAGGTGGCTTCCTGGGAGTTAGTTTTAGAGAAAAAAAAAGTTCTTATGGCAATTACATTTTAATGCACATACCCCCCCCCCCCCCGACTTAATGGGACTATAGATATCTCTTGCTAACTTAAATTAACAGCTTACCAACTTCAGAAGTTTTAAAATAAATTTTTAAACTAAATTGTTATGCATTTATGTACAATATTCTCAAAATGTTTTTATTCTTTCGTATTGTCATAAAAATTGATGTACTTTTAATACATTTTTTTTCCTTTTATAATATGTATGCCTTTATTGCATTTTAGCTACATTGTTGCTTTAAAATTTTTGGCATAAAAGTATCATGTGATTTCAAAAGGTTTTAAATAGCAGTGTATCACTTCCTTTCTGTTATCTGAAGAATTCTAACAGTTAACAGACAAAAGCACATGCAGTTGCCCTAAATAAATGTGGTGTGGTTTGCAGTGGTCAGAGTATTTGTGCTTGTGCTGTTTGTTCTTTTTTTTTTTTTTTGGTATAAGAAGTTAAGCAATTAAGTATGAGTATGATATATTTGTTAGACATAAGGAGCATGAAGAGAAAAAAAGAGTAAAGGTTCAGGCAATATTGGGAAGAAAGGTAATTATGGTTTAATCCTTCTGAATCTTTTGGTACCCCATTCCTAAATCAGGGTATAATTAAAGTTCATGAAATTAGTATTGTTTCAGTCTTTGATTTTTAGCCAAAATTGCCCTTTGCAGCACCTACAATGTGCCCAGAATGTACTCCTGCAATTCGTATGGAATTACATGTATTTGGTAGCATTTCTAAATACGGCTGAAAATTCTTATTACTGTATTACACCCATTGTTCCTACTACTGTTATAACTGCCTGGGTGTCTTCCATATTGCTCTTGCTTCTGCCTGCAAATCCTGATATTTTATGACTTTGTGTCTCTCTGTACATGAGATACTGTAATCTCTAGGTGTAGCAATTTCAGTGATCAATACTTATTTTTGTCTTTCTTTCAAGGACTCTTATCTGTTTTTCCTTACATCTGTTTCTTTTTTATTGGTAATGGGTGATCCCATGTGACATACACTTCATCATTCTCTATAATGTTTTGTGGTTCATGTTTGCAGTGCTTCTCAGCTACTTCTGTACTGTAGTGTTTGCACAGTCCTCAATGCAGCAGTCTTGCCATATTATTGTACCTTTCAGTGTACAGGACCTCTGCTGTAAGTGTATCACTCAAAGCAATAAGGTGTGTGACTGTTTCCATTTCTTTTTTACAGAACCTACATGTGCCTGTTAATGCCACATGTTCAGTTGGCTTTTTAAACCAATTTGTACATAGTCTATTCTCCTGGGCTGCTATTATTAACCTTTCATCATTTGGTGTCAACTGATCTCTGCTTAACCATTTCTGCATCAAATTCTTATTGACAGGAAGTTGTTCCAGGAGATCTCTATGTTTGTCACTATATTTATTGCTTTTCCACATTCTTTCTTTCTTATCTGATCCTTCTCCTTAAATTACTTCTTTTGTTTCTGGCACATTCAGTTGCTGATTTTTGTCTGCTTCTGGTTTGATTTCCATTCCCGCATGCCACATGACTGCTTCTACTAATCTCCTCTTTTCATGTTTTAAAACTTTCACTACGTTTGGATTTGATGACATCAGCAGGTATGTATGCAGTTCTGTGACTATAGCTCATACATGTAATCAATTTTGAGGAGGCCCATACATACATCAGAGCGTGGAGTATATAATCTTGGTATACATTGATTTTTATATATTGTTTGATAAACAGGAAACATTTTTCATGTTTTTTTGTCCAGCTGATCCAGTACGTTTTTTAGCCAGTCAGTCATACCAGAACTGTAAGTTAAACCAAGAAGAGCAAATTGCTTTAAAGCTTGAAATTTACTCCTAGATGTCAGGGCAGTTTTCAGTATTATTTTTTGTCTTCAGAAGTATTCCTTATTAAGTTTTTTTGCATTTGTGCATGTTTTATTACTGATCCTTCATCAATTCCCAGATATTTATACATTTCTTCCTGCTCACGTTCATCTGTTCATCTATATCACGTTCCTGTCCTACATTGATATTTTCATGGTATTGCAACTTTCGTGCTTTAAACATTGCTTTTGCACATTTATCAAGACCAAATGTCATTTTTATATCATCTGTGGAAGTTTTAACCACTTCCAGTTGTGTTTTCAACTCCTTACGTGATAACTATATACAGTTGTAAGTCACCCACAAAAAGTAGATGAGAACTGTAAACAAGTTTGTTTTGCAGGAGCTAAATTGTATCCAATACCTAATCTGTTAAGTAAACAGAGTAGCAAGTTAAGAGCAAGACAAAACAGCTGTGTGAAAAAAATCACCTTGGAGTACACCTTTCAGTTTGTATCCCTGGGATAATAGTTTTTCCTTTTCCATGACTTAATTGCAAGGTGGTTTGCCACTGTTTCATGGTCACTGTAATGTAATTGGTTAATGTAGGATGTATTTTATACATCTGTAAGCACTTCTTTATCCATTAATGTAGGGTGCTGTCAAATGCTTTTTTGTAGTCTGTCCATGCCATACTTAGATTCCACCCCTTTTTTCAATTTTCCATTTTGGCTTTATTTAGTAACATATGATTCTTTGCTCTGTATGACTTTCTTTTATAACCCTTTTGTTCCATTGCCATGATTAATTTTCTTTGAAATGACTATAAACTCCATCTGTATCAATGCCAGTGTATAGTTTGTACATTTTGGAAGGCACGTTATTGGTGTATAGATTTTAGGATGGCTTACAGGTTCATTCTTAAGAAGTATTGTTTTTCCTGTTAACCAGGCTGGTATCTTCTTGGGATGAATATACAAGTAGCTCTTAGTCCAAGATAAATCTTTGTGTAAAGACATTTATCCAGAAGTTAGGTACTGCATCTGGTCCTGGGATTTTCCATTTAGGAGCTTTTCTTAATTTTCTTTGAATTTGTCTGGCCATTACTTCATGTCCTGTACATTTGAACTCCGTACTGTTTCTTTTAGCCTTTGTATTCATCTTAGTTATGTTCCACAAGATCTTCATAAATATTTCTCCAAACTTCCTTGTTTGCTTCCCAGCTCTCTACAAAACCTTTTTGGGTGAACAATGAATTGCATATTTTGTACTTTTACTTTATATTTATCTGCATATCTGTTAAGTTTTTCTGCCTGTGTGGTATTTTGTAGTTTATTATTCACAACAGTGTATGATAGATCCTGGTCTTTTCTGATACTGCACATTCCTTTTATCACATCTATATTTCTAAGTATTTTTGATGATCTATTCCCTCTTCTGTTTTATTCTAATAGTGACACTTCTTGCCTTAATTACTTTATAGATTTCTCTGTTTGATGCTTCAATGATGGCATTTTGTTTCTTCTCTTCCTTTTCTTTATCGCTGTGTTTTTTGTGGTAAAACTTTATCTGTTAACCTAGCTGCAGAGTAATATATCCTGTTTACTTCTTTTATATCACATGAATTTCTGTTAATATTCTTGATCATTGCTTTCATCTGTTTTATAAGACTTCTAACATTTTTGTATTTGCTTTCAGTAACCTACTTCTTTCACTGATCTTAACATGTCTGTCAATCTCTATTAGGATTATTTTCCTCTAAACTGAAGACACATTCTTTGCTCTTGGTTTGCTGCAGGCATTCTATATAAAGTTCCAGCATTTGTTCCTGTGACATATGCTGTTCAGCTGCATTCTTTGTCCTCCATTGCTGCTTCATATGGGAGCTCAATGGCCCATTACAGCCCTACTTTGCTTATATCAGAGTTACCATTTCCTGCTCATTCCTTTGGTGTGCAACTGCAGCCAAACGTTTGTACTGGTTTCATACTGAAAGCTCCAGAGCATCATCATGTGGCAAGTGATTGGATGTTTCCTGTTTTACCTATTTCTCCTTAACTTGGGGACGCATTGTTCAATCCCACTGTGATATTACTTGAGCTTGATTTTCTATACTAAATCCTTCACTTTGCATGTATTCCATAAATTCTGTTTCTATTTTTTTAATATCTAGCAATGTTGTTCAGCTTTTCCCAGTTAGGGGTCACCACAGCGGATCACCAGTCCACAGATTGATTGACAGTGGAATTTTTACAGTGTTGAGTTGCCAGCCTGGCACACAACCTTCACAGAAGGCACATGCACCAACCTGCATGTCTTTAAAGTTCACTTGACCACTGGGAAGATATGCAGACTCAGCACAGAAGGAGCTCCAGCCGAGAATCGAACTGGAGAATCTCTGCACCACCGCAGTCATTTTTTTTAATGTCTACTTTACGCATTTTCTGTTCTACATTTCTCCTTTGTGTCCTTTTTTTTGTATTGTGAATTTCTACGTATCTGGATACCTTTACCTGTATTTTTCTTCAAATATCTTTGGAGATGCTTTTCATATTGATTTAGTTTGGCTTTCTCCTTTGCATAAATATTGCACTAAATCAGATCTCTTTTTCTTCTTCTTTTCCATGTCCATATTTCTTTATTATACCTTTCTGTAATCTTCGGGCTTTATTCTTTATATGTTTTCACTTCCTGTGTCGCTTTTTTTCCATACAGCCCACAGTTTCTTTGTCTATGTAACGTTTTTCATGGATCTGTTGTACTAATGAGTACAGATCTGCATTTAAAGCTTTTGATAGTTTTTCTTCTGTGAGTATTTTTTCTTGCCTCTAATTTCTCTCTTAATCTTTCTGAATGTCTTCTGTCTGTAAATATTATCCTCAATATTCCAATCTGTCATCTTTATTCCACTTTTTTTATAGACTGTCAGATTTTGTGGACTACAGCTTCCTGCTACAGTGGGGTGAGGTGGGGTGGCATCCTTCCCTGCCTAACCCCATTGCAGGAATGTTTCTGTGTCTTGAGGATTCTACACTGCCTTATTTTCCAATCTTGGCACCACTGCGCACACCAGGCTTGGGTACTCTTTTATCCCTGGACTTATGCATCCATCTGTTTTTTTTTTTATTTATTTTTTTAACCTACATCTGTCGCCATGATAATGCCATATAAAATACAGTCTATATATCAGTGTTGTCTTGCTGAGATTTTCTGAAAACAGGGTCCATCACATGAAGGTATTCAACAAGACTTGAGGATGATTTCAGGTACAGCAGTATTTTTTTTTTTTGCTAATTTATCTGTCTATTTGGATATGGTCAGTGGGAAATAAGACATGTTTACAGATATGGATTATGATGAGAAGTGAAAAAGTAATGTTAGATATGATGCTACAAGTACATAGGAGATGGGAGTATGGATGAATGGATTAGATGAAAAATATAATATAAAATATAAGCAGGAAAAAAGTATGGAGGTAGTTGAAAGAATTCTAAGTAGAACATCTGAAAAAGAAGACATAGAAGATGAAAAAATGAAATGTAAAAAGAATGTCTGGAAATGCTAAGAAACGTTTAGATGAGGAAATTAAAATGAAGGATCTAGAAGAAACTGCAAGCATGGGAAGGGACGAATAAGCACCAGGACAGGATGGACTAAGTTATGGAAAATGTAAAGGAATGGAGGAAAGTGAGTGTGTTCATTAAAATATTGAATGCATGGTTGGAGAACTGTATAAAAAAAAGATGAGATGTGGTAGAGTGATTACATTTATATAGTAAAAATGTGAAAGAAAATATATAAAAATTGAAGGCAAGTAATACTAGGAAATACAGATTATTTTTTATGAAAAATAGAAGAAAATGGTGCAGAAAGTATCAGACAGAGTTATAGGGTATAAAAGACAGAGGTGAAAGAAGTGTTAGATATGATTTTGAAGGAAAACAAAGAGGTAAGATTAGTATTGTGATGGAGCAAAAGGATTTCACAGGATGAAACGTGAGGTAATGTGGAAAATATTGGAGGCATATGGAATTGGGAAAAGTACTGAATGTAAAAGAATCTCTTACGAAAAATCCTTGGTAAAAGTTATGGTAAAATGATGTATGGAAAGAAAAATAATTAATAGAAAAGCTTAACAAAGACATGTTTTGAACATGTGTCTGTTTGGATTGATGATTAATGCAATAAAACAAGCACTTGTGCATGACAGAAATAAGCTGGGGTAACAGAGAAAGAAATTATAATACCTATGAATTTGTAGTAGAAAACGGAACTTTAGTCAGATGAATTGGTCTTTCAACAATGTAAACACGATTAAAAACATGGTAAAAGTATCAAATTTAATCCAATTCAGTAAAAGATGACATTCAGTTAGAGCTTTCGTCTCAAAAGGCTTCTTCAGACTTCATTGTTGCAATAGCTATGAATTTGTCATATGCAGATGATTTGGTTATTGTGGCTAAAACAAGCATTGGATGAGTAACATTGTGGTAAGGATTGGCAAGTTTTGTTAAAAAAAAGCTGGAGTACAGTTAAATTGAAGAGCATGAGGTTTAATGAAATTAAGAAAATCAGTGTTACAGTGGATATAAAAAGTTTACACACCCCTGTTAAAATGCCAGGTTTTTGTGATATAAAAAAATAAGACCACAATAAATAATTTCAAAACTTTTCCCACCTTTAATGTGACCTATAACGTCAGGGCTGGCAACTCGGTATGTAAAAATCAGCTGCCAATCATTAGTGGACCGGAGTTCCGCTGTGGCGACCCCTAACTGGGAAAAAGCCGAAAGACACAACAAATGTGACCTATAACCTGTACAATTCAACTGAAAAACAAACAAATCTATTGGGGGAAAAAATAAAAAAGTACAATACGCTGGTTGCACAAGTGTACACACCCTTAAACTAATACTTTGTTGTGTGTGTTGAAGCACCTTTTGATGTAATTACAGCATTCACTTTTCTTGGGTACATACCAGCCATCGATTAAAGAGACTCTGATTAACCCCAAATAAAGTTTAGCTGTCCTAGTAGGATTTTCCTGACATTTACTCAGTTGTCTGCTACATCAAAAGCCATGGTTTGCAGAGAGCTTACAAAGCATCAAATGGATCTCATTGTTGAAAGGTATCATTCAGGAGAAGGGTACAAAACAATTTCCACAGCATTAGATATACCATGGAACACGGTGAAGACAGTCATCAAAAAGTGGAGAAAATATGGGACAACAGTGACATTGCAAAGAACTGGACGTCTCTCCAAAATTGTTGAAAAAACAAGACAAAAAGTGGTCAGGGAGGCTGCCAAGAGACCTACAGCAACACTGAAGGAGCTGCAGGAATTTCTGGCAAGTACTGGTTGTGTACTACATGTGACAACAATCTCCCATATTCTCCATGTGTCTGGACTATGGGGTAGGGTTGCAAGATGGAAGCCTTTTCTTACACAGAAAAACATTCAGGCCCAGTTAAAATTTGCAAAACAATACATCAAATCTTCTAAAAGCATGTGGGAAAATGTGTTATGGTCTGATGAGACCGAGGTTGACCTTTTTGACCACAATTCCAAAAGGTACGTTTGGCGCAAAAATAACACTTTGCATCACCAAAAAAAAAACATCCCCACAGTGAAGGATGGTGGTAGCAGTATCATGCTTTGGGGTTGCTTTTCTTCAGCTGGAACTGGGGCTGTAATCAAAGTGGAGGGAATTATGAACAGTTCCAAATACTAGTCACTTTTGGCCCAAAACCTTCAGGCATCTGCTAGAAAGCTGAAGATGAAGAAGAATTTCGTCTTTCAACATGACCCCAAGCATACATCCAAATCAACAAAACAGTGGCTTCACAAGAAGAAAAATAAAGTTTTGGAATGACCCAGCCAGAGCCCAGACCTAAATCCAATAGACAATCTGTGGCGTGATTTGAATAGGGCTGTGCACAAGAGATGCCCTCGCTGTCTGACTGATTTGGAGTTCTTTTGCAAGCAAGAGTGGGCAAATATTGCCAAGTCAAGATGTGCCATGCTGATAGACACCCTACCCAAGAAGGGTGAATGCTGTAATTGAATCAAAAGGTGCTTCAACAAAATATTAGTTTAAGGATGTGCACACAAAACAAAGTATAAGTTTAAGAGTGTACACACTAATGCAACCAGTGTATTGTATGCTTTTTTTATATATATATATATATATTTCCCCTAACAGATTTGTTTTTTAATTGAAATGTACAGGATATATGTCACATTAAAGATGGGAAAAGTTTTGAAATTATTTATTGTAGTCTCATTTTTTATATCACAAAAACCTGGCATTTAACTGAGGTGTGTAAACTTTTTATAGCCACTGTATATATTATAATTGAAAATAAGTAAGTGTATTATAAGTGAAATTTGCAGAGTATGAAAGTATAGTAGAACAATGGAGAGAAATAATGGAATACATTGAAAAAATTATTGGTTTGGATGGAAAGTTTTTATTTATCAGCTAAGAAAAT